>NC_137811.1:47975894-48030894 GCF_963921795.1 Nannobrachium achirus | reverse complement strand
CTCTCCCTCCCTCCATCTCTCCTGGTGTGAACCACAGCATTACTTCTTATCTGAAAACTGAATAAGTGTGTGTGTGTGTGTGCGTGTGCGTGTGCGTGTACTCACATATTCAGGTCAGAGAACTGCAGCAGTATTTTGGGGATAGCAGGTCTTCTCCTTTCAGTCAAAGTCCACGGACAGACAGACTACTGTACACAGATAGATAGCTCGACAAGTTCTTAAGTAATGACGTTTTTGTTTCAGAGCTGGCTGGAGAAGGCAACGCCCACCCCTGGGCCAAGTGATGGAAGGGCGGTACCTGCCAATTTACCTGTTCAATCAGCCTAATCAAAGTGTAGTGATGCGCGGAAGCGGGATTGAACCCGGGACTCCCACTCGCCAGTCCAACGCGCAACTAGTCGTGCTAATAGGGCTGAGCCCGATTAGCAGGGCTGTTGTCGCTGGTTCATGGCTGGTACTAACTGTGGAGGCTACAATCACCCCCCTGATCTTTGGAGTGCAGCCTCGCGCTTCACACTTCACGCCGCGGACCGCCGCACACAACGTGGACCTGTCCCTCACGCGAGGATATCACGCTCCTCATCCTGCCGACAACGCCAGATTGTAGTGATGCGCGGAAGCGGGAATTGAACCCGGGACTCCCACTCGCCAGTCCAACGCGCAATCAGTCATGCTAATAGGGCTGAGCCCGATTAGCAGGGCTGTTGTCGCTGGTTCATGGCTGGTACTAACTGTGGAGGCTACATAAGCACACCTGCAGAGAGCAGGGCTGGGCAGAAGTGCCTTCTCTGCTCCACACACCACTTTCCACTGACTCCTCCATGCTGACAGGGGCTGAGGGTAAGAGAATTATACACTCCACAAGTCCTATTAAATGCCATATAGTTAAATGAAATCCTAATGTTGCGTATCTGTCATTTCAGGCAATATAGGAGAACATGCAACAGTGATGGGTGGAACGAGCATACTTAAGGACTGCAAGGACTAACCCTGTGTTGAATAGACTGTTTGACTGTTTTTGACTTTGACCTGAGTTACTTAGCTTTATTGTTTAAAGGAGTAGTTCACCCCCAAAATGACTTTTTTTCTATTGATTATTCATGCCATGGAGACATGAGTTAAATCATTATTTATTTGTATTGAAACATTCCAGACAAAAAAATGGATTATAGTACACCCCCATTGATTCCGGATGGGGACCCAAATGCATGTGGGTCCCCATCCGGAGCCAATGGGGGTACATTTATTGAAAGCAAATTGTTTTAGGAATGCGACAAAAAACTAAACATATTATTGAACTCAAGTCCCATGGTCTGAGTAAAGAGTCATTTTGGGGTGAACTACTACTACTACTACTTAATTCCTCATTTGATTATCTACTTCATTCGTACTTACTACTTACGTTACGGAGGGGAGCTCCGCTGCTGCTTGTCCTCCTTTTTCTAAATAAATGTGCCAGTGTGGCTACACCGTTCAATTGTTTCTGAGTGTTGGTTTGGTCTCAGCCCCCACAATATATATTAAGTACATTACATGGAACTTTTTTTGTTTCTAAACATGACTGTCATGTATGTGCATCAGCCAATGGTTAGTGCCTATGCTGAGTGAAAGAATACAATCACATTAAAATGTCAAATACTCAGGTTACATTTACTCAGATTACTTTTAGTAGCCTCCAAAATATGGAAAATCGATAAAATACTGTGGCAACGGCTATTGAATCATTGTTTAATCGAAGGCACCTACATGGAACCTTTTTTTTTTCTTTTTTAACAAACATGACTGACACCAAATGTGTGGCTGTCTAGCGGTTAGAGCATATGCCTTTTATGCAGAAGGTTGGTGGATCAAATCCTGCCTGGGGTTGATATAAGCATAAAACCATGACATTTGTTAGACTTGTACAGTTTGGGTCCTTATGGAGCCTTCCCAAAAATGCTCCTCCTTGATGCATATTTTTATATCCGCCATTACTAAAGGTATTTTGCATCATAACTCCTGAACCAAGCATTATAATACAAACTATGTGATGTCTACACCTACTCTATGTTGTCATGCCCATTGCCCAAGGATTACAATGATATCATGTACCAGCTCAGTGGCCTAGTGGTTTGAGTGTCTGCCCTGAGACTGGGAGATCGGGGTTCAAACCCCAGTCGGGTTATACCAAAGACTCTAAAAAATGGGACCCAGTGCCTCCCTGCTTGGCACTCAGCATCAAGGGTTGGATTGGGGGTAAGTCCCTGCGACATGCTAGCGTTATGTCAAGGGGGTGTACTTGTACATCAAGCTGCCTCACGCTACAGAAACAGGAGATGGGCTCCTGCCCTATGAGCCTCATGGCTCTGCCGAGTCATATGGGCCTCATGGCTCGGCAAGGCTTACTATGTACAGCACCATAAACTGTCCAGGTGAATAGTATCACAGTATTTTATGTCTGTTGCATATAGGCCTACAGTCCTTTGCATACATGTTGTGTAGAGGCCAATTTGTGCTTTTACCTATAACCACCGATTAGTGTAAAACTTTGTATGCACACTTCCCAGAGGCCAAGGAAAAACCTGTGCCCTGCATTTTTCACATCTGCCATTTATAGCGCCACCAGAAGGCAGACTTACAGTATGTAAAACACATTCTTCGATATTACTCCTTCAGATTTATCCGAAAATTACACAAATCAGTACACAGTATCTCTACAGTGATGTAATCATGACGGATTTGTCCGATATCATATTCTATCTAATTGGCTAACATTGAATTCCAAGGTTTGCAGGATTGCTCCTTTTTGAACAAAATGTCTCAAACGCAGCCTGCTATGTGTGTGAGATTTTGCACACACATTCCCACTAGGCCAAGGAACAGATGCCACCCTTCTCACATTGGCCTGTTATAGCGCCACCAGCGGGTCAATTTTTGCAAAACACATTTTTGGAACAAAATGCCTCAAATCCCGCATGCAGCGTCCGATTGCCGTGAAAGGCCCAAGAACACGTGGTACCCTTTTCACTTTGGCCTATTATAGAGTCACCACTAGGCAAAAAACAAACAAACACCTGACCTGCCGGAGACCTGTTCGGAAGAACACTGCTTCTAGTTTTTCTTTGATTTCTTCTTTGCTTTCCCTTGATGCTTTTTTGCTTTCCTGCTTTTTCTGCCTTGGCCACTTTATCGCTGCTTGTAGCTATATTTATTATTATTATTACATAATTCACCAGGAACGTTACCATTAGCTCTGGAGACTGGCAGGTTTAACGTCAAACCAGAGGAAAGAAGATATTTTATGTTTTGGTTGTTGAAGCCCTATAAATATGATGATATAAGAGAGATATTTGTTAGTAAGATGTCTTCTTTTCATGGTGATTTCCTTGAGTTTGATGATTGTGAAAAAACCTGAGGTATGTTTTTGTTAAAGGAGCTTTAGTTGTGGCATATTTTAGACAGACAGGGACATGTACTGTAGTCAGCAGTTATACAAAACAAACATAAGAATACAGCAGGTATGCACAGGCAAATATGCTTTGCACAAAATGTTCAATATCCCAAAGACTTTTTCCTCTCTGTGATGGACTGATGGTTGCATGTGGACCAGTTAGGCAAGAAGCCTCATTAACCTATGTTTACATTTAATATCAGTATCAATATGAACAGTATCACTGGAGGGGAACCTCATCAAGTTATGTCAGCAGTGAGCACCTGTTTACATTTAACCAGTGGTGAAAAAAATGAAGAGAAATGGCATGTGTTTATGGAAGCAACGGCATACTGTGAAACACGTGTTTCGAACATAACCCCTGTTTGTGATTGTGAAGTCCTGAAAGAAGCATATTTTGAGTTAAAAGCCCCGGTTTTGGGAAAAACTTTATTTCATGTTTTAGGGGAACGCCCCCTTGAATAAAACAACGCTTATTGCGTTTTCACCTTGAGAACTGTTTCCGTGTGCTGGTTTGGGTTCAAACTTCACAATACTTACCGTTTAAAAACTTTATTTGAAGACATTTACTACTTGAATTATTTGAAAACATTGTTTTGAAGACTTGAGTGATTTAAAAGAGATGCTTACGTTGTTGAAAATGGCAAGGTTGTTAACCTTCTGTTTTGAAGGTTTACAACCTGATGACCAGCTCTTCAACAAAGAAGACAACAAATGAAAAAGTTGGAAAATAAAGATATTGAGAGTTAAGACCTTTAGGAGTTAACTTTATCGCTGCTTGTAGCTATATTTATTATTATTATTATTATTATTATTACATCATTCACAAGGAACGTTACCATTAGCTCTGGAGACTGGCAGGTTTAACGCCAAACCAGAGGAAAGAAGATATTTTATGTTTTGGTTGTTGAAGCCCTATAAATATGATGATATAAGAGAGATATTCGTTAGTAAGATGTCTTCTTTTCATGGTGATTTCCTTGAGTTTGATGATTGTGAAAAAAAACCTGAGGTATGTTTTTGTTAAAGGAGCTTTAGTTGTGGCATATTTTAGACAGACAGGGACATGTACTCAACTGTAGTCAGCAGTTATACAAAACAAACATAAGGCCTAACAAAATAATATGTTGGTTTCCGGTTGGCGACCGACCCTATTAAATACATGCGACCCAGATGATTTTATTGGCATTTGGAGTGAAAATAAAAAAATAAATAAACTTAAGTCAAAATCCGACCGAGTCGATCAAAAACGTCTTACAAAAAATATATTTGGTGCGACCACATTCGCGAAGTTTAATCAAAGTTTTTTTTTCGTCTAAAATATCATGTGCGCAAATGTTTTGTTTTACTATTCATGCGTCATTGCGTCATCGCGAGGAGACGGCGGCGCACAATAACAACAGCAGCACATGCATGTCCTCCTCCAGCCATGGACCTGTGTACAGTGTCTGTCGTCTGCCCGTGCAAACCACCTCCTAAAATAATTCGATTGACTACTAAAACGTTTGCAGACATAATTAAGGAGGTGAAACAGTGCCGATGTCAGTTTTCATCTGCAGCAGGGAGACACGACCGAGCGGATACATGGACGCACATCTCAGTCGACATACTCTCTACGCCCACCGAGCCTCTATAGCCTCTCAGGCTGGGTCTGTTTTGGCCATGTTCGACTTTAAATATTTAGCCCTGAGATGCGAGGAGGAAGCCTCGGAATCGGAGCCTTCGTCGTCTCATGCATCTGCCCCTCAGTTAGCCCCATATAGAACCTCACCCGTCGCTGCATACTGTTGTGCTCCGAGATGAGGTCCTAGAAACATGGCCGCTGGAATCGTGCGACAGCCTCCACATCACAGTTGGAAAACACACAAAACGTTTTTTTTTCCAAAAAGTAACGGCAGTTCCGAGCTCCCAGACTGTGAAAACCTCACCTCGGTACATAAAACATGAACCGCGGCATGAAACAACCCCTTAAAATCGCTAGTTTTGTCAGCCGGTAATGTTTACAAGCCTGGAAGTTGCAGCCGGAATGGCAGCATTAGCACCTCCTCTGGTCGAACGGTAGCCCCAACCGTCAACCGTGCATTCGAACAGACATTTGACCAGAGGAGGCGCTAATGCTGCCATTCCGGCTGCAACTTCCAGGCTTGTAAACATTACCGGCTGACAAAACTAGAGATTTTAAGGGGTTGTTTCATGCCGCGGTTCATGTTTTATGTACCAAGGTGAGGTTTTCACAGTCTGGGAGCTCGGATCTGCCGTTACTTTTTGGACAATATTTCGTTTTGTGTGTTTTCCAACTGTGATGTGGAGGCTGTCGCACGATTCCAGCGGCCATGTTTCTAGGACCTCATCTCGGAGCACAACAGTATGCAGCGACGGGTGAGGTTCTATATGGGGCTACCCCTCAGTCAGCATTTTACCGATTGTTTGCATCCCAACGTAACGTGCACTTGCCCACCGCCAAACAAGCTCAGAACAAAAAGGAGGAGTTGTTTAACGACGTACTAAACTTACTACGAGAGAGACAAGTATTAATATTACTAGAATTTCGGGCCCGAGCGGTATACCAGCAATCAAATGGATTTGTAATGGGCAAATATGGGTAGTTCTTTTTTTGAGAAAAAAAAAGTTTTTTGAAAAAAAAAGTTTTTTGAAAAAAAAAAGTTTTTTGAAAAAAAAAAAAGTTTTGGCCTAATTGTGTTATTATTATTACTACTAGAAGCTGGGCCGCCCTTCGGGCGGCCCAGCGTCTAGTCGGCGACCTGGCCAACTCGGGAACGATGTAAATAGAGAATGAATGCCCCGCCCTTTAATGCAAACCCCATTATACCTGTTGTCATAGGACCTGTTTTGACCATCTGTTTGCCTGTGTCCATTTATGCCCATATATGGAGATATCTGTATCTGTCTGTCTGTCGGCGTCCATTTTATGTCCATATATGGAGATCACTGCAGATATAGTTCTGGGTCCATTTTATGCCCATATGCCCATATATGGAGATATCTGTCTATTTGCGTCCATTTTATGCCTGCCCCACCCTTTAATGCAAACCCCAATATACCTGTTGTCATAGGACCCGTTTTGACCATCTGTTAGCCTTTGTCCCCACC
Source organism: Nannobrachium achirus (assembly GCF_963921795.1). Taxonomy (NCBI): domain Eukaryota; kingdom Metazoa; phylum Chordata; class Actinopteri; order Myctophiformes; family Myctophidae; genus Nannobrachium; species Nannobrachium achirus. The sequence continues at coordinate 48,024,353 of NC_137811.1, read as the reverse complement.
CTTTAATGCAAACCCCAATATACCTGTTGTCATAGGACCCGTTTTGACCATCTGTTTGCCTTCTGTTAGCCTTTGTCCCCACCCTTTAATGCAAACCCCAATATACCTGTTGTCATGTTGGCGACCTGGCCAACTCGGGAACGATGTAAATAGAGAATGAATGCCCCGCCCTTTAATGCAAACCCCATTATACCTGTTGTCATAGGACCTGTTTTGACCATCTGTTTGCCTGTGTCCATTTATGCCCATATATGGAGATATCTGTATCTGTCTGTCTGTCGGCGTCCATTTTATGTCCATATATGGAGATCACTGCAGATATAGTTCTGGGTCCATTTTATGCCCATAAGCCCATTGCCTGCCCCACCCTTTAATGCAAACCCCAATATACCTGTTGTCATAGGACCCGTTTTGACCATCTGTTAGCCTTTGTCCCCACCCTTTAATGCAAACCCCAATATACCTGTTGTCATAGGACCCGTTTTGACCATCTGTTTGCCTTCTGTTAGCCTTTGTCCCCACCCTTTAATGCAAACCCCAATATACCTGTTGTCATGTTGTCATGGACCCGTTTTGACCATCTGTTTGCCTTCTGTTAGCCTTTGTCCCCACCCTTTAATGCAAACCCCAATATATGGAGATCTCTGCACACACAGTACCGGTTGCGGAAAACTCTGATGTCAGACATCAGCTCCGCATTCGGGGATTCATTTTATGCCCATATCTGGAGAACGCGCGTGCCGGTGGGAAGAACGGTTCTCGAGATTCACATACATACATACACATTCACAGAGATTTATTTTCATTATTTCAATGTTTTCATTTTAGCAACACACACACACACAAACACAAACACACACACACACACACACACACACACACACACACACACACACACACACACACACACACACACACACACACACACACACACACACACACACACACAGACAGACAGTATGTTGCTGTGAAGAGGTGAGTGGGCCGAACTCTAGATGTGAGTGGCCCGAAGGGCCGCCAACTTCTTGTAAGATACAGGCTCTCGGCTAGCTAGGCTCTCGCTGCTGCGCGCCCCGTCACTGCTGAAGCAAACTGTAACCTGATACTTTGGTGACGAAAATTGCGTAGGAGACACTCTGGAGAAAGATTTGCATAGTAAACCCACACATTACTTTTCTACAAAGTGTACATCATGCAAATACAATAGCGTCAGGAGAAGCTGCTAGGAACATTGGGGTAAAAATGCGCGATTTTTGAAAGAGGATCGCTGTGGGTCGCTGCTGAGATTGGTATGTGAGTGATACAGCACTTTACTTTGGTACTTTACTTAGAGTTGAATTAAGACTCAAAAGTATTCAACCAGTGTGTGGACATTCTATTCAAAGTTTTCAATTGTTTATTGTTTGTTGTTTTCAGACACTATTTTGTAAGTGCAGTGTACATGAACCATTTAATGATTTAGAAATTGGTAACTCAGGAAAATAGAATATATTAAAAAAGAAGCATATCGATCATTGCCATAGGGAAAGAAAAAAAAAACTACCTACCCATCCTTCCCATGAGGAAATAAAATAAAATTCCTTGCTACCCATCATGCACACAAAAAAATAAAAATAAAAAATAAAATAAAATAAATTCCCTACCTACTCAGCCCTAAAATGACAGCCAACCGGAAACCAAAGTTTTTTTTTGTTAGGCCTAAGAATACAGCAGGTATGCACAGGCAAATATGCTCTGCACAAAATGTTCAATATCCCAAAGACTTTTTCCTCTCTGTGATGGACTAATGGTTGCATGTGGACCAGTTAGGCAAGAAGCCTCTTTAACCTATGTTTACATTTAATATCAGTATCAATATGAACAGTATCACTGGAGGGGAACCTCATCAAGTTATGTCAGCACCTGTTTACATTTAACCAGTGGTGAAAAAAATGAAGAGAAATGGCATGTGTTTATGGAAGCAACGGCATACTGTGAAACACGTGTTTCGAACATAACCCCTGTTTGTTAAGTCCTGAAAGAAGCATATTTTGAGTTAAAAGCCCCGGTTTTTGGAAAAACTTTATTTCATGATTTTAGGCCTTCAGGGGAACGCCCCCTTGAATAAAACAACGCTTATTGCGTTTTCACCTTGATAACTGTTTCTGTGTGCTGGTTTGGGTTCAGACTTCACAATACTTAACGTTTAAAAACTTTATTTGAAGACATTTACTACTTGAATTATTTGAAAACATTGTTTTTAAGACTTGAGTGATTTAAAAGAGATGCTTACGTTGTTGAAAATGGCAAGGTTGTTAACCTTCTGTTTTGAAGGTTTACAACCTGATGACCAACTCTTCAACAAAGAAGACAACAAATGAAAAAGTTGGAAAATAAAGATATTGAGAGTTAAGACCTTGAGGAGTTAACTAAAATCTGTGGGAACTTGACATGCCTGTGGCTAAAAGTGTTCATTCATTGAACTGTGGGTTGAACTCAATTGACTTGTTTGTTTGTGGTTGCTTTGAAACGTATTGGTTACAAACATAACTTGGGTACTTTGATTTGACTTGACTTTTGCGTTTACATTTCGTAAATATCTAATTATGGAGAAGTGTAAAATAAAAATCACACCAGTGTGAATGGAGCGGTGGTGTCCATGCATTTCAAGGTTGTGTGTATGCGTGCATGAACAGTACATTTCAAGGCTGCTCAACAGTCACCCAGCGGTATTGCAGGCCAGGCTACAGACACTCATAGCTACACACATGGTCACGCTAAGGAGACAGTGTGACCACTGCTGAATATTTCTCTGGTAGACAGAATCTACCTGGCACCCCTAAAATTGGCACTTTGGAAACTATTACACACACACACACACAAACACAAACACAAACACAAACACACACACACACACACACACACACACACACACACACACACACACACACACACACACACACACACACACACACACACACACACACACGATATTTTAATTTAGAGAGGTTATTTTACAGGTTCCAGTCAGTGTTTTATGTCTTTAACGCCGATGATCACCGGTTCAAGTCTCACCTCATGCTGACTATTTAAATTGCGTATTATAGTGTTTGGAAGAGCACTGCTTCTAGTTTTTCTTTTATTTCTTTTCCCACTTTTCCCTTGCTTTCCATAGCTGCTTTTTAGCTTTTTTGCTTTCCTGCTTTTTCTGGCTTGGCCACTTTATCGCTGCTTGCAGCTATATTCTCTTTTCATATTGAAGTTATTTAGTCAGTTAGGCACTGATTGATTGATTGATTGAAGACTTTATTAGAAGTTTGCATAGGAAAAGGTACAGTTTCATGACGGTACAGTTCACTGGTACAAGGTCTACTAAAAGACCTTGTACCAAACTCGGTCCAAGCACCGGGCACCCTGATGGGTAAATCTGGCCCTGCCATAAGGCACCAACCTGCGCATCGGGAGGATGATCAGGAGCATGTAGTGAAGTTAATCCAACACATTTCAACACACAGCGAACAAACCAGGAACATTCCAATTCCAAGTCACTCTAATCTACAGTAGCCTATACTGAGCCACTAATAATCAATATTCTAAAGTAGAATATTAAAGTTAATCAAATATCCAATGATGAATGGCAACCCATAAAGCTGATTTCATATTTTTTTTAAGTGAACGTCATACATACATCATACAATGAGTTGTTTAAATTGAATTAACCATGTTCCATCTGATTTGTGTAACATAATAGGTCTGCACCAAGGAAGAGTGGGCACTGTGGTGTTAAATTAACTATTTTCTCCAAAATGTTAAAAAAATAAAACATTTGTAAAAGGTTTTTAAGTAAAGTTTACATGATTAGAACATGCTTAAACATTTGACAATTAAGATGTAATATTTCTACAATTACTACAAAACCTATATCAAGTAATTTTGGTGCATAAACAAGAAGTTGAAGGATAAAATTACGTCTGATAATGATACATCATATATACTTTACATTAGTTTAATACAATTTTTCAAATATATATATTTTTTTAACATTTTGGACAAAATTGTCTATTTTACATTGAGGTGCCCAGATGTCCCTATAGTGCTCTGTGCCCACCTATCCTGTATCCCTGATTTGGTTTACCATACTTTGACAGAGCTTGTAGTGGTTGACTGCCACCTACTGGAAGAAAACAGGGTGTCACTTTATGTAAGGACTGTTCTCTTAACACCTTTGGTCAGCCTAAGTGAACTCAAACTCAGACTAAATACTTTTTTAAATGGCTTGTATTATTTTTTATGTCTAATTTGTTTAAATGGCTTGTATTATTTTTATGTCTAATTTGTTTAATTTAATTATAACTGATTTGAGCAAATTGAGCATTATTACAGCCAAAGGAGCAGCAGCTGTAATAACCTACTGTGCGTAGGCTACTTCCCAACTTCAATGAAAATTATTCACTTTTTTTGTGGTTCAAGGGGTTTGCAAATTCCTGTAAATGGTCAGATTGATTCTGACCGAACTTTTCTTTCACAATGATATTTGTCCAGCTGTTTGAGCGAGACAAATATCATCCTGGGTTAACATGGCCTGAGGCATCATTAATAAGGGCACCATGAAGAGACTTGAAGGGAGTTTTTTCCCTGAGGATATCATAGTCCTGAATGGGGACAAAACAAAACAGCACCCAGCAAGCACGGTCAAGACCTGGACCAATCAGTGACGTCTCGATTGGGGCCAGATCAAGTCAAACCATGACTGCAGATCTGGCCAAGAATATCACCTGATTTCAACCAACATAAATCCTGCCCACGAACGTGGATTAATCAGAGAGGGTCCGATCGAGTCCAGATAAATATCATAACTAGTCAGATATGTCCCAGAATATAACCTTACATGCTCATATTTCAACTAACATTACAAACAATAACAATCCTGTCAAACAAAAAAGTTCATATGACGTCCTGGTAATGACGTCAAGATCATCCCCAAATGGGCTGTGATCTGGCTGAGTTCTGAACGTCACCGGAGTCACCGGAGGACGTTATCATAACGTCACCATGACGTAATTTGGCTTGCAGGGCAATTCTCACTTAATTAAACTTGAACATGACGGCGTGTGTCATGGCAAATATCACAGCAGTGATTGCAGGCATCATGAGTCGGAAGTGAGTGTCATAGATCAACAAATGTGTGATGTTGATACAACCTCAAGTCTTGCATTACTTTTACACATCAGTTTTTAAACAGATTACTGGCTCCTTCAATCTAACCAGACAAGGCAATACAGGTCTTGCTGAACTCATGTCAACCTCTGTACTGGTGGGTGGGTAGGGACTTTACCACTGCACCACCCGAGCAACTTTAATTTGTTTTAACACGCTTTTTTCACTCTCATCATTTAGTTATATACTAGGTCAGATTTATTTTTCAGCTAGGCACACAATGTAATTTTCATTTCGATTTGTGAACCTTTCCAAAAGTTTTTCTTCACAATAATGACAAAATATATTTGAGTTAGTATTGTTGTTATTATTATTACTGCATACAATGTGATAGAATTAATGGTCAATGTAACACTCAAGGTAAAGAAAATTGAGATTGGACAGGTTCCTGAATCTGAATTTTAGGAATGATCGATAGGTTGCTCAAATAAGTGCTGAAAGAACTAAAGCCCTAAAATCCTCAAAAGCAACGGGCATCTCTAAGATATGTGCACTGTCAATAAAGATCTCAATCAACTTTAATGTAATCCAATAAGTAGATAATCTATCTACAGTACTCCAAGAACACCAAGCAAATGAAGACAGAAAATACTGTTGCACCCTGAAACCATGAAACCTTTACAGCAGTAATAATAGTATGTATGTTACTAAAAAGATTACTTAAAAAAAACAAAAAACAAAAAAACACTCACAATTCATTCATCTATCGTGAAATTATGACAATCTAGGATAGTCGATGAGAAGGAACAAAATACAAAATGCTAGTTATTACATTTAGAGAAACGAAATAACCAGCTTGTTCTCCCTTATTACTATGACAACATATGTTCATCCAACCTCATGTTCACAGTATGAGGATGGTATTGTTAACACTACAGTCTAGTATTAAAACATGCATTTAGCAGGTGTGATGATTCACCGCTAATATCTTTTAAACCAAGAAAATAATGAGTCTTCAGCCTCTGACTACTTTACAGGAAACAAGTGACACCCTTCAACCAAGTTAAAATGAAGGCCTTTTCACGTATGTTAAAATGAAGGCCTTTTCACACGTTAGTTAAAATTATGGCCTTTTCATGCATGTTGAAATAAAGGCCTTTTAACACGTTAAAATGGAAGATATTTAACAAGTTAGAAGCAAGGCATTTCCATAAAAGTTAAAATGAGGTCATTTTAACACTATAAAATGGAGGCCTTTTAATACAATTTAAATGAAGGCCTTTTTAACACAAGTTAAGGCAAGTTCATATACATGCAAATTGAGATAATTAATGAGACTTTTTAGAACCTTTCAGTCCATTAAGAATAACATGTAAGAGAATTAGTTGTTTTGCAAATCAAGCAAATATGAAGATTAAGAAAAACATTACAACTAAGCCATGAGAATGTAGATGTGTAGAGCTGTGACAAGTTGACAGAGTGCCAGGGTATCAGAGTGACAGGGTGAGAGAGTGACAGAGTGACTGGGAAACATAGTGACAGGGTTAGATAATGATATGGTAACAGGGTGACAGAGTGACAGAGTGATGTTTACACATGAAGCTGGTTCAAGTGTGAGGGTGCAGGCGGATCTGGGTCTGTTTCCAGGTAGAGTCGAGCTTGTTCTGTCAAAGTTATTTGAGCATCTGTCCTGCCAAACACTACCGCCTGCCACCAATCACGGACACAAGCATGCAAGCACGCACGCACACACACATGCACAAACGAACATGCGCACACACACACACACAGAGGGTAATGCTATGAGGTAAGGGCTGTTGGTTCTACACTATATACAACTTCAAGTTAAGGGTTGTTGGTTCTATTCTCTGTATACAGTAACTAAAGGTTTTTGGTTCTAATCACTGTATACAGTAACTCTACAGGTTATGGGTTGTTGTACCTCTAGCTGGCTGTGTGGGCAGACAGTTGGCTCCATACAGGGGTCAGTCAGGAGATATGGTGGACTGGGGGAGAAGCTCAGCACCTCACAGCCCAGTAGAGAGTCACTGTGTGGGGCTCCATGGAGCATGCTCTCTCCCTGGATCTGGAGAGAAGAGTTAGCATCAGGGATGATTCATCAGTTGAGCAAGTCTGTGTACTGTACATGTATGTACAGTATGTATGACTCAATGCAGTCGTCCAACAGTGGTGGAAGAAGTAATCCGATTTTGTATTTATTTACATAAGTAAAAGTAGCAATACGACAATGTAGAAACCTGTTACCAGTAAAAGTCATGTATTCAAAGGTTTACTTGAGTAATATACAAAGGTATTGGCATTAATTATACTCTTGAATTAGAGCCCTCTCGTTAGTCTATTTAGCATTTGTTAGCAAAGGTAAAAGGTGCATTTTGGGAGGGGCTTTTATGATTGCATTTTACGTTTTGTTAATCAAAGGTCAGTTCTATTGAGGAACACATTCATTCATTGCAGAAGGATGAGACTATTTGAAAGATCGCCAAACAATTCCCCTCCGTTCAAGTTTCGTACTTCAGTTACGATAATGATGTAAATCGATGTCGAAGCGGCACATTTTCATAGCTCATCTATGCACAACTCTAGGTTGCCTGCTTATTATTGTTATCATCATCATCATCATCATCATCATCATCATAGGTATTATTATCATTATTACCTGTGTGTGCGGGCAGGGCCTGCTTGGACTCCACACCTGGTTCCAAGAAACTGTATTCTGGGACATAAAAACACCAGCAATTAACATCAGCACTCAGTGCTATTTGTGCACTATTTTCTGTGAAGATTTTCTACAATTATCACCATGAACCTTTACTATAATAGGGCAGATCTAATCAATGTCTGTTGACCATTGGAATATTAGAGACCAGCTCGGTCTCAAATAATAATATATTATTATATAAGTATCTTTGCAAATAATATACTGGATTCACATTAATGTGTCAGAATCTTTCTTTTTTTTTCTTTTTTGTTGGAAAAACAAAACATTCCTATCACACAAAAATGTGGCAGCCCTCACTATTTTAGCTCAGAGGACCCCCAAGAGGTCAAGGCCTCCCTGTTGAAGACCCATAAGGTGTGCTTTGGAAATGTTTCTAAATGAGTAAAACATTTGAAATCAGTTCAAATATCATGTAAAGGTTATAACAACGCACGTCAAAACAGCCGCTGGCACACGTTGATGTCCTGTTTGGCATTCTGATTACCCTACTGTCTTATTTCCAGGCGCCACCGGACTGTGAATAATGATTGGTGTATGTTCTCAATTGCTGTTCTCCCTGCAGCATGCAGCAGCGTGACACTTTGGTGCTATAAGTGGCAATTCCATACAGACCCTTACAGGACTGTAACACTGAGTGTACAAATGGAACCTTACTGGTCCATTTGTACACTCTCAGAGTTATTCGGGTCCTTGAAATAGAACCACTGGTACTGATAGCTAAGATGTGACATCATGGGTTCCAAAGTGTAACAATTTACCTGAACAGAAAGGTCATGCGGAGAGTCCCATCTTTTCTTCAAGAACACCTCCGTCTCCCCTGGCAACGCCTTGAATACACACCCACACACACACACACCATAGATTAAAACATAGATGAATAATACACAAAAAATCACACATGCATGAAGGCCAACCCCTCCACACACCCACAGTTCAAAATACAGATACATAACACACACACACACACACACACACACACACACACACACACACACACACACACACACACACACACACACACACACACACACACACACACACACACACACACACACACACACACACACACAGAGAGATTAAAACACACATACACACACATAAACTCACACATGTATGCACGAACACGCGTGAACTCATGGACAGTCTATAATAATCACCACAGATCCATACAGATATGGATCTGAATACAAGGGCAGCATGACACAAGAAATGTGATATTACTGAATAAAGTTGTGATTGGGGGATGTGCTGTGATGCATTTGAAAACAGCTTTTGATTTTCATCTTAAAAGTTAAAGCTCAATTAAAAAAATGGTCCACCTATTTGCTGTGCGTTGACATGACTTTTAATTTGGTAATATGGAACAAAGACTAGTATTCTCACTGAGGTAATGTTGTTAATAACACAAAATAGATTTTATTTTTCACATTATGCAGCAGTAAACCGATTATTCAATTAGTAAAATTCAACCCTATACCTTTTCTGCCAGGCTATTAATTACTAAAAGTGTTTTCATCTCTATATAGCTGTGTTCACTAAGATAGTCTTAAATTGATTAAAGTATGTTTAGCCTGTGTACTGTATAAAAAGATGTGTTCAACCTGTAAATAACCAGATATGTTTAACCTGTATAAACAGATGATATGTTTAACCTCCACAATATTAGCTCTGGGAAGCTCAGTCGGTAGAGCACTCGCCTTTGGACTACAAGGTTAAGGATTCGATTATCGCCATCTCAGCGTATGAGTAGCATGGCTTTTGTGGTAAGTGGGAACCAATGGTAGGTGTTGCGCTCCAACCAGCAATCCATCTCCAAGGGGAGACAGAGCATTGCAAGATGGTAGATGTCCTCGTTGCTCGCCCGATAACAACAATAAGCCACTCCTACCTTCCTTACTTAACCTAAACCAAATTATGTTTAACCTGTGTATTGAGAGGGGACATTGTGTCCCCTAGTCCCTGGATGCTGTCCTGTCTGCTGGTCCAGATGAATTTAAGTGGGGATGGGGTTGAAAGACATTGGAATTCGATGACTTTCCTCACGTTTGGAGTGCTGATCCTTTCAGAACAGAAGTGTACTGGATTAAATCTACTGTACAGATAGAAGAGAAGAGAATCGTAATCTTTATGGAATCTTTGACCACTGCTAATAACTAAATTGACATAGAAATCGATATTTAAAAAGCAAATAATTAAATAAAATACCTGGGAATATCATATTTGTAGGCTGCCAAGCAGTCTCATGTTTTGCCATTTGTGTTGACCGTTTAATTTCTATTCTCAATATGTGGACTTTTATGCAGTCGACTGCACTAAGATATTTCTTAAAATGATGGTTCATATGGATTATAAAGTTTAAAGTAGATTTTTGTTTGTTTTTGTTGATCAAATGTATGTTTTTAAAAGTATGTATTGTTTCTATAGACCTTTTACCAGAGCATTGCCGCGTAGAAGCGGTGTCGCTGTGCAAAGCTGTGCAGCTTGACACCGCAGCTATGGTTGCTCTGAGAAATGGGTCTATATGTGAACCCCAGGAAGACTAGCTGTGCTCATTGCAATTGTCATTGACACGAGTGTCCCTGACATGCATCAAGTTAGGCCAGTTGTACATATTGCAAGCGTCAAATCATCTTTATTTGCCTGTGTAATGTATTGTTGCTTTGCTTTATGCTTCAGACCACAGCTAAAGGGGATCCTAACAAATAGGGGTGTTGTTGTTTTTGGCAATAGGAAATGGAGGGCAGAGAGAGAGAGGAGACATGATGCTAGATGATGCATGGGTTTAGAATTTAGGTTATAAAGTCAAGATAAATGCAACTCTTCTTCACAATGAGATATTTCTAACAGGTAATGCAAATACATTAGAGAATTTCATGAATTACAATTCCAAAAAGAGACGATCTTTGTGAGCTTTGATTGGCTATTTTTGGCAAATGTTCCCCCCGGAATGCAGGGGTTCAAGTAGAAAAACAACAGCTGGCCTCCCAGGTACAGCAGCACTTAATAAACTAAATGAACCCACCTGGAGTTGAGTGGCATGCCTGTGCTGAGTGTGTGTGGGGTGGTCGTTAGGCCAGAGGAGAGCACAGTCTGGTCCACAGTCAGCACCTTGCTGCCACTCATGTTGAGGAACTGAACAGAGACACAGCACACAGAACAGTTATGTTTTATTAACCTGCCTGCAGCAATGGATGCTGGGGAATTGTAATTTTGTTAGCAAAATGACTTGAGAATATTCAAAAGTCAATGTCACAATCCAAATCATGGTCATAATTACATGATCGGTCATAAGGATATGTAGGGTTAGAACATGAAATATTGGTGTAAGCAGGATTTGCACCGCAGGCGCAGGTGCATATATTTTACACAATCCACACGATATGAGGCAAGCTGCAAACAAATACAATTAAAATCATATGAAGCTTATTATCATTTCAACTCTAATTGTAGAACAGTAGGTCAAGGGTCACGCCTATTGTTAGTTGAATTGAAGTATACAGTACACAGTTGTCTATTGAGTCAGATAGATTGAGTCAGATAGACTAAGATAGATGTGAGAGCTGTCTGGTTTGTACAACAACCCAACAAACAAATTACCTGTTCTGTTTTAAACCCTAACTCAGTGTGTGCGTGCGTGCGTGTGGTGCATGAGTGTGGTGCATGCGTGCGTGTGCGTGTGTGTGTGTGTGTCATCCTCACCTCTGACGGGGAAAAGGAGAGTTCAGTGAAGTGGATACTGTTTAAGTCACACTGCTTCTCTGCAACTCTCTGTGGAGACATTATGTTAAAAACTAGTTATAATAATACATTTTATTAAACATACCTTCAATGGACACTGTACAAGATCACTTAAGAAATAGATAATTAATAGTAAACATTTGAAAGACACTGCATTCATTAGTTATTTGCATTCATTAGTTATTTGCATTCATTCGTTTTTTTGTTGCAACTTTAGAAGGCAATTATAGCCAACTGGAATGGAATATGCAACATCTGAATGATAAATGTTGATCACATGATTCCAGAGATAATGTGTACTAATTTGTGTGAATGGTGGACAAACCTGTAGGAATAGTAGCAAAAAGTGTGTTTTGAAAATGCTAAATGATGGAAAGTCTAGATAGGTGGAAATTAGTATGACCTATATGGAAAATTACATCATCATCCAAGCAATCCAAAAAAAATGTGACCACTGTTCAAGAGTTATAGGCCTACTACTGGGAATGTGCATGCGACGTTTGACAGTGATCGCTCCAGTGGTGTGCGAGATTAGCCGCATATGGATAGACACACAAACGGACACACAGGCACACAGAGTGAAAACATAGTCTTCACCTCTCTGCCTGGAAATACAATAAAGGTGACATGTGTGACAAGTCACATGGACAGTTAAAATATTCTAGGCATATGCAGTAGAATGAATGAAACATACGTAGGGAGGATCCATGTGTTGGCTTGTGTTGGGAGGCAATGGAGGGGTGACAAAGGGAGGACCAGTTTGTTGGCTTGTGGTGGCCGGCAGTGGGGAGGCCAGAATGAGGGGTGAACTGAAGGACATTGTTGGAGATCCCTGGTACAGTGTCCATGTGTAGTCTTCCTCCTTGCTGAAACAAGACAACTCCTCGAAAGGGACTGTGACCTGTCAATATCATCCATTCACACAGTGGTGTTCAGTCAACAGTCAGAAAAAAAAATACAGTATACAATACAACACAACACAGAATAACATCCATTCAGACAGTAGACTATACATAGGCAACATCCATTCAGACAGTAGACTATACATAGGTAACATCCATTCAGACAGTAGACCTCAACCTGTGGGTCAGGACCCCCAGGGGGGTCCCCAAGGTATTTTGGGGGGTCCCCAGATGATTAACTTAATGTGCAACATTGTTTTCTCACTCAACAGTAAACAAACCACTATCAAGTTTAAGTGTATAGAGGGTATCTGCACATTTCTAAAGTGACAATTTAAGGACTTTTTAATACCTCTAAAATGACAAATTAAACATTGTCAAAATTGTCAAATATTAAAGGCAGAAATTGTGAAAATAGCAGATCTACATGCTCACAACGCGAACCGTGTTATACAAAATGTAATGGCTCAACTCTTAGTGCTGGTCAGGGTGGGGGGTCCCCAGTTAAAATAATTGAGTTGAGAAACCACTGCATTAGACACAACATTCATTCAGACAGTAGACTATGCATTAGACACAACTTCCATTCACATCACAGACTACAGTATATTATCTCTATCTCATTTGACATCATATCATTCATATCATATCATGTCTTGGCTGACTAGTTCGGTCAGCTCCATGGTCTCTGGTAACTCAAGGTGGGTCTGTAGGGATGATGACTGCTCTGTGATCACACTGCTGCTACGGCTGTCCTCATACTCTGTCTGTAGGATGGGGGAAACATGCTATCAGTGGTGGACAAAGTACTCAACCCCAGTACTTGAGTCAAAGTATAGACATTCCTGGTCAAAGATCAATCAACTACAAGTGAAGGTTGCCCTGTCAAATGTGTACTGGAGTACTTTAAGTATTCAAAAGTACATATTTGTATCAATGCATTGCATTGCAAAGATTTTCCAGCTAGACCAGATTTATTTTCCAAAAGGATCAATAATATTTACGCCCTATTTCAAATATAGTGAAAATAGCAGATAGCTTGTAGATCTGCTATTTTCACTATATTTGAAATAGGGCGTAAAGGAGTAGTTCAGCCAAAAAACGAATAATTTGATGGCGGGGTGGTGGTCTTATGCTGGTCACCAAATTATTGGTTCAGGAATGCGACAAAAGCTAAGAGATATCCATGAATTCAAGGCCTCATGTCTTGTCTTTGAACCACTGTCGAATGAAAGCATCCAAAAATACAAGTACAGATACTCAAAAGATGTACTGAACTTAAGTAAAGTACTCATGAATGCACTTTGTTACTGTCCACCACTGTGTGTATAAAGATGACAGATGGGGTGCAACAGTCTGTCATTTGTTTGTGTAATAAAGACATAACCTTGTTCAGGCTGACAGAAGAGAAGTGGGAGCAGTCGTGGTGATGGAGGTGCATCCCTTGCGCCAACCTCCTCTTCAACGAGGAGTTCCAGTGGTTTTTTATGCTGTTGTCAGTCCTGGGAACCAAACACACACACGCGCACGCACAAGCGCGCGCACACACACACGCACAACAAAGACATCCTATCCTATCCTGCCTGCAAGACCCTTCTATTCTATCCTATTCTATTTTTTCAATTCAAAAGTATTGTAGCACCAAAACAAGTTACAAAACATTAGATACATATCATAGCTGTTAGGCAGAAACCTTGTATCCTCATATTCTAACTTTTTATGTTTTTTGTGTCATACAAAGTCACGTGCATGCGTACTGTGTTGTACTGTACTGCATCGCATCATTATACTGTACCTTCCAGGCAGAAGTGTAGCTATGGCAGCCCAGCGGTTCCCCAGCTTTTGCTGTGCCTGGCAGATGAGTGAGTCTTCTTCTGGGGTCCAGGCACTCTTCTTGATTTGTGGGTCCAGCTGGTTGTGCCAGCGTTCGCGACACTGCTTCCCAATGCGACCATCCATGTGCTGGGCAATGACACCCCAACGCACGGGACCATACTTATCAACCAGCTGTATGAGCTGAGGATAGGATACATGTCGTAGGATAGAATAGGATAGGATAGGTTATGCCTGTTACGTTTTGTCTTGTTAAGTTCCGGCCTGGTTAATTTATGTTGGGTCAGGTTTATTTTAGGTTAGGTTAGGCAAGTGTGTGTGTGTGTGTGTGTGTGTGTGTGTGTGTGTGTGTGTGTGTGTGTGTGTGTGTGTGTGTGTGTGTGTGTGTGTGTGTGTGTGTGTGTGTGTGTCACCAGAGTTATGGAAATAAAGAAATAATAATAATAATAAATGCATTCTCTGTACCCCGTCATCCTCCTCTTCGCTCCAGGGTCCTTTTACAATCTTTGTATTCTGTCTCTGAAGTATCTTCCATCGATCGTAAACCTGAAATAATGACTTCTGCTGACAACACACAAACAAGTTTTATTATCTTTAATATATTTTTTTTTCTAATTGGATGCTGTTATGACCCAGGGTCATATTATGTGGATTTCTGTGTTGCCCTGTCCTTTTCCCCTCATTTTGTGTGTGTGAGTGAGTGGTGAGGACTGACTGAGTGAATAACAGCTGGTGTGAATGATGAGTGAGTGGTTAATTAACAGGTGGAGTTACTGCTGGTGATTGACCAGGCTGGTGTCTATAAAGATGGCTGCCACCAGTCACTTTTGGTGTCTTCCTCCTAGCCAGCCTCAAATCACCAGTGGTTTTAGCTTTGTAGTGTGTTTTAGAGTTTATATTTTTTTAACATGGGTTAGTTTACAGCCTTTGGTATGGTAGGGGTGGATGGCCTTTCTGGTTTGTTTTCATGTGATTGTGTGTTAGTTCAGTTAGGTAAGCTTACTAACTTAGGGTTTTTCGTTTTGAGTGAGTTTTATGTACAGGAGCTCACCCTGAGGTAACGCATCCATGTTTTAAACTTTGTGTAATAAACCACAGTAGTTTATACTTTTAAACTAGTGTTGATGTCATTGTTTTGGGATAGGGAAGGAGGGCCTAGCTAGGCTCCCCTAGGCCCGGGCAGATGCTGTGATTCTACGTTTAAAAATATTCCTTTAAATTTGTCTCTTCTCTGGAAAAGTGTTATTGTATAAAGTGTGCTATGTGTGCAATACATCAAAGACTAATATTCTAATTCTAGAAGTCCTAATAAATGTTATTCTGATGTCACTTACCTTCATTTTTTGTGCTATGACAGACCACTTTGATCCTCTATGGACTTTCACCAAGCGCCGTAACACCCCATCCTGTAGTTGAGACATCAAACATCTATTAAACTAGAGTCCCAACCAAACATTATTTTGTTAGCTGATTTTCTTTTCTTTTTTTGTGTCTATCTGTTCTGAATACAGCCCATTCAAACATAAGATGAATGCTTAATTCTGGTTCAAGTAGGTGTATTATGATATGTAAATGAAGGAAAACAATAACAAACAATTGTTTATTTAACAATAAACTGTCACAACTCATCCTGTGCTTCCCTAACTTGCCAGCAGATGTCCCTAGTAGCTACACAATGTATAGCCTACTGCACTGCCAGACACTTGACTGTATTTATTAATTGACTAATTGTATTAAATCTAGTAATAAGGCAGATTCCTGCCATTGTTACCTCCTCCTTGGTCCATTTCATCTCCCTGGAAAGTCTATTGGATCTGGATCTGGGGGGGGGGGGGGGGGGGGGGGGGTGTACACTTTTGAGTTATTTGTACTTTAGGCCTACTTGAGTATTCCAATTTCCAATACTTTTACTTCTACTCCACTACATCTTGGATCTACAATGCCTAAACATTGCGAGCTTGTAGATCTGCTATTTTCAAAAGATTTTTACATTTGAAAACTTCAAATGAGACATTCTGCACACCTAGTAGCCTACTTTTACTTTTGGTAGGCCTACTTTAAGTACATTTAGATTTTATACTTACTCAAAAGTAGGCTGAATGTTGAATTCCAGACTTGATAGAGTATTTCTACATACAGTATTGATACTTAAAATATTTGAGTAGACACTTTTTCCACCTATGCTGTTGACTGATCAGCCAGGGTGTCTTTCTGGGCCCTTACAAGGATTCACTGCGGGCCCCCCATGAATGTTCTTCATAGCGGGAGGGGGTTTAACCCATTTAGACTTTGATTGATTGAAGACTTTATTTATTAGAAGTTTGCATAACTGGGGATGCATTTGTTATTTTGTGCTTTAACTGTTGAAAAATAGCAGATATATATGTAGGCCTATTTGACCACGGACCCCCATCTCAAAATATTTAGTTCCAGGGACTCCCCAGAAGCAAAATTTCAGTTACAAATGTTCGCTTGAAAAATACATATAGGCCTATTCAAAGATTTGCACAGATTCTCATGACTTTTCAAAAATAGATCTACAAGCTTGCAGTGGGCACTCGGTGCCGCGCTGTGAGCTTGTATATCTGCTATTTTTCAACAGGTAAAGTATAAAATAATTAAGGCCCCGAGCTCCCTCCACCTTGGGCCAGTCCCACTTATATATACTCTATGGTCCCACTCCCACTCCCACCTTCACCCCCACCCCCCCCCCCCCCCCCTTGTGACGCCCCTGCTGTTGACTGATCAGATCGATCAGATCTAACTTGATGACGCACTTTCTTACCTGATAGGCCTACGACGTTTGCTCGAACGGCTCATAACCTGTGATCAAATAAACACATTCATTTTACTGTAGGCTATCTTTACAACGTCATAAACTGCAACCACATTGTTGTTAATAAGTAGGCCTACTAATAATACAGTGGCGAAATATACATCGGGGTTAACGTTAGCATGTTAGCTTTATGTAAACGGCTGCGTTTATTACAAAACGTCATAAACACATACATAATAGGCTACAAATAGGCTAAATGTTTTCTTTGGATTCAGGAGCAGATCATTACTTCCAGCTACAGAAAGGTCTGTTGGAGAGAAGAGTTAATCTTAATGCTGATGACGTGTCAGATAATAAAATGATAGGCCTAGGCCTATAAAGATTAATAAATGATGCAATTAAGATAAAACCATAGAGTAGGCCTATGATAAAACCCAGTGACAGATATTTAAGCACGCAATTATGGCCTGCACGCGCACGCTGATCTTCCTCTGATTGGCTGCTGCGGATATAGATATGTGACGTCAGAATCAACAGTTTAGAGATTTTAATTTGATAAAATAATAAAATATTAAACATTATAATCATGAGATCATTTGTTAATTAAATGTGTCTGAGTTCACCCACAGTGGCCACAGATTACTTTCTTAAAGTGGTTCTCAAACCTTTTCAATGTAAGGAGGAGCTCCAAATTAATGTGGATTTGGCCCATCGATCTACAAGCTCACAAGGTAGACATACAGCAATGTAAAGCATTGCTTGCTTTTAGATTTGCTATTTTAAGTTTCAAAAGATTTTGACACATTTTGAAAACATTAGAAAATATGTGGGAATGGGACCCTATCTCTTAGGCCTACTTTTGGTACTGATGTATGATGCTAATAATATTTTTGTTCTTTTATTGAATAAACATTTTGAATTTTCAGTATTTGTACATTGATCTATTGCTATTTTACTTACTGAAAGTAAAAATCCTGAGTAGCCTCTACTTCGACCACTGTAAATCACGGGCACACAGTGGTGTTGCCAAATAAGATCTCAGATTCTGTATTATGATGAGGAGGATGTATCTCTGAAGGTTTGGGGTAGAGATAATACCCCACTGATTTTTTTTAATGCACCTACAGTTGCAGAAGTTTCATTTCAAAGACCCTATGACAACTCAATCCTAATGCCACCTCTTTCTATTTGGGAAATAGAAATTATTCTGATGGATGTGGTCAAATATCTTTAATCGTTTCATCTTTAACCATGAATGGCTTAAATGTGGAAATGACAGTTGAAAATTGGGAGGTTTGTCATGAAGCTCATGATTCAGACGATTCATTCCAGATATGAGTTATTACAGTGTGTAGTGGCTAATTGCGACCGTCAGGGAGCAGTTTACTATGAAAACCTCCACCGGCCGTCCGTCGGTCACACGTCACACCTTTGCCCTGCTCATATCTCCGCATCAGTATGACATCACACCGCATGTGTACACAAACCTTTGTTTACGTTGCTGTGGCAGTCTGTTGTTGCTGGTTTGTTAGTGTACGTTAGCAACCATGGTTTTACCCTAGCAACCAACTGTTTACCCTAGCAACCAACTGTTTACCATAGCAACCATGTTTTTTTACCCTAGCAACCAACTGTTTACCATAGCAACCAGATACGCAGAGCAGGGATCTCCATATATGGGCATAAACAGGTGACATCACACTGATGTCAGATACTCAGAGCAGGGATTTCTCCATAATATATGGGCATAAAAGGGATTCTGTTAGGGATCTCCATATATGGGCATACAAGGGATTCTGTTAGGGATCTCCATATATGGGCATACAAGGGATTCTGTTAGGGATCTCCATATATGGGCATAAAAGGGATTCTGTTAGGGATCTCCATATATGGGCATAAAAGGGATTCTGTTAGGGATCTCCATATATGGGCATAAAAGGGATTCTGTTAGGGATCTCCATATATGGGCATAAAAGGGATTCTGTTAGGGATCTCCATATATGGGCATAAAAGGGATTATGTTAGGGATCTCCATATATGGGCATAAAAGGGATTCTGTTAGCTGTTAGTGATCTCCATATATGGGCATAAAAGGGATGCTGTTAGGGATCTCCATATATGGGCATAAAAGGGATTCTGTTAGGGATCTCCATATATGGGCATGAAAGGGATTCTGTTAGGGATCTCCATATATGGGCATAAAAGGGATGGTATCCCAGATGATGCCCTGTTAGGAGATCCACACTAACAGAATCCAATATATGGTCCTACCGACAGCTGCTATAAGCCAACCCTGGCGATAAGGTCTGAGTCGAAGAAATGCTTCTTTCCTGGCAAGAATTGCCCCTTTATACTGTAGGGCTCGTTTGTGTATTGTATGACATCACGCCACATCATCGGCTGAGGACTGTGTGATGTCATCATATCTCCATATATGGAGACATAAGTTGCTCATGCCCAAATATGGGCTGGTGAGGTCAGACTTAGTGTGATGCGTAGGTTATCTCCATATATGGAGATTCAACTTCAATGAGTAACCATGGCAAACTGTCAACTGCCCGTATGTCTTGATAATTGGTAAAACAAACTTTTGGCCTATTTGTGGAGATAAGCGACCAACGGTCGCTTATCTCCCGATTAGGGAGTCTTACTGGTACATAGCATATATTTCTACTTCTCTACTTCAACATTTTGATTGCAATTTTCACTGCTTATGGCAATGCCCAGGAATCATGAGCTTAGAGCTTTTGGAAAAGAAGTATTACCTGTCTTGCTCTAGACTGAGAAATTGACTTTTGCCATCAAAGGGAAATCTGCCATCTTCCAAGAAATATGGTGACTATTCTTTAGCCTGGTATCGACAGACTGGCGGTTTATCTCTCATTTATAGTTGGGATGAGGGACTGTTCTTAGTGTTTTTTTAATACCGAGTTGTATTTTATTTTAATTTCTCCCCTTGTAGGCCCCTGTTACTTCACAAACACTATATTAATGATTGCTATCAGAATATAGTTATTTGACACATCACTTAAAGCACTTTGATATGAAAAAGTAAGCCTCCTAGAAAAAGGACAAGCACACCTTCCATTTTATAGCAATGTATTAATGTTTTATTCTAATTACAATAAACAGAATATATCAGTCCCTTATTTGTACAAAAATACCTGAAAAGGTTACAATTAAGATTTATAAGCCATTCAGTTATTTACAGATTGAAGCAAAGCACATTATGAATACAGGAGCTTTCTCTTACAAAAAGAGATAACAAGTAACTGTTTTCTTTTTTGCATTCCCTGAAATACATAATAGTTTATATTTCTATATATAGATATATTTTTTACTTTACTCATTTGTACAGCCACTGTATCTTGCATTGTGACAATGTTATGCAAATGCACAACAGTCAAGATGATAATCATTCTATCATTGCAGGGTTGGTTCCAATTCACTTTCAATTCAGAAAACAAATTGAAACTGCAATTTAACAACTGAAATAAGAACATATCAATGTTTTCACCAATCTGAATGTGAGAAACATTTTGAGTCACATGTATTTGCATCAATCAAGTACTTTATACGTCTAACTGATACTTCGTCGTTTGACAATGTTGCTCGCAGAAAGAAACAAACTGATTTTCTACTATCACAATGCAATCAGTCACAACTTTTTTGTCGAAAATATTGTTTCTTTTGGAAAGTGACACTGTCGCATGACAAAATATAAATTAGGCTATAAATTGCGAGTGTTTCAACCTCAAACCCTGGTTCAACACAGCAGTAGGGGAAACTGTTCCCTCTGAACGGTAGCTGTGTTGGTCATTCGGTCCATACGTCAAGTCAGGTTAGTGCAGAGAAATGCCAAATTTATTCTCTGTCGTATGGCGGCATCTGACACCGTCATACGACAAAGTATAAAAGGCTCTAAAGAGGAATTATCAGAGGCACCTTCTGTGGTTACAGTTGCCTGGCTACCCAAACTAACATTTTTCACTTATTGGTCATTACCTACTGTAATATACATTTTTAAGTTCTTGTTTGGTGTTTTTTGTCACAATTTGAAACAAATTAGTCAATTACATATTTTAGGAGTTTAAGTCAGCTTAGGTATTCAGGCAAGTATTTTAGGCTTCTTTAAAACACCTGCGACTCAGGAAGTGAGAACCATACTGTGCTGTAAGCTACTTAATTTGCTGCAAGGATCATTTTCAAGTAAACTAATCATAAAAATCAATACATGTCGATGGTGCAGCTAAAGGAGAAATGTAAGTTGTTACATCTCCCAGCTAAATAAAAACAAACTAAACAATATTAATGAATCCACCAATGTACTATACATAAAAGTCCTAGAGATCTGATGGACCAGTAGTTTCCAACATGCCCCAATTCAACCCTGAGCAACCCAGTTACATTCATTTATTTGAAATGTAAAATGTACACACCCAAATCCCCTGATTTATTGTTCATCTCTTAACTGCTTGCATGTCATGGACTGTGATTGGTGTAAATGGCAAATGGCTCTGAGAAGATGAAATGCAAGTATGTTGTACATTAAGGGGAGAGTGGAAGAGAAAAACAAAAAAACAAAAAATTGTCACTGTCTGCTTGAATTTGAGTTGATTTGAGTTAACTGGAAACCTAGCCTTATTATTAAGGGGGCGAACATTTGGCCAAAACAGACAATCTACAAGCTTGCAAATCCGCAACTCTGGGCAACCAAGTACAGTGTAAGGTTTAAGTGGTTAAACATCCACTGGCTACTGGATCCACGACCTTACAACCTATACTTGCTGATATTTGCCGCCATTCACTTCAATTATAAAAAAGAAATAGAGGATCAGAGTTTGTGGATGGAAATAGGTTGACTGTATATCAATCTAAGGCAACAAAAAATAGCTAGCATCAAAAATTCAGTGACATCTGAGTAGCTTAAGAGGACTTTCAGCAAATACTAAAATATGAAGTATGCCCTTTTTTAAATGCGGATGCCTTCAAGGAAAGATATTATGTGAACATACTGTAATGATAGTTTTGGGTTCTACATAATTCAATGTGCAATTTAATCTAATTGATAAAATATACAAAATACAATTTCATTATTCTGTAGAAAGAGGGTCAGTATGGTAACTAATCATAATGATCAGTAATTTACAGTACACAACAATATTGCATTGATGCCATATTTTATACAACAGGGCGTTTACCTGATTATCCAGAATTTATACACATGAAATAATCTATACAGCCATATACAATAGCTTTCATTGGTTATGTAATTTATGCCCAATCATAACTATAGCTATGCAAATACATCTTTGTCCAAGGGTAAAATGCCTTTTAATGTGAAACATTTTATGGTCAGTTATTATAACATCTAAACTTGTATTATTCTCACTCCAAAGCAAGGCATGTAAACTGTCTGGGGAACACCTTGAGAATTAGAAAGAGAATTATGAGGCAAAGTAAAGAGATGATTTGATGATACATGAACTGTGTGCATGTGTGTATTTGTTCTGTTTAAAGGGGTCAGGTGTTGTTGTGCCTGACACCACTTGATAGATTTGATATGACTTGTTAGAATGATGATTTTCATAATGTATGTAGTTCAACTGTTATAAGTACTATAGTACTATTTGTTCATTGAAAAAGGCATCTCCTGAATTTTACCGCTTTATCACAGTTGTTTTTATGACCATTGGATGAATCTGGAATTCTCCAAATGGGATCTTCAAAGATCTCGAAGAGATGTGATTGTAGATCAACAAGATAATATTTAACAAATAACTATTTACTGTAGGCCTATAGCTACAAATGCTTTTGGAAACCCAGCAATCTGTTATGTCACAACACCCCCCCGGGCAAATATTTGGAATGATGACCATGACTATGAATACCAGTGTGCTTTAAATCATCACTTCATAACAAGTGTTGATGATGACAAAATTATGTTTGAGTGATCAAACATAAAAAGAAACAAAATATAGACTATCAATAGATGCTATGTCATTATAATAATAATTAATCAAACTGTTCAATCATTTCATGGTTATGACAAAAGAAAACAGTACAGAACAGCGCTGAAGGAAAATAAAAGAAATTTCAAGTAATCACTCACATCCAGATAAATAAATACATTTAGCTGAAACAATACTTAAAATGATTGAGTCATTGCATTTTAGTTAAATAATGGTGACTGTGCACAGAGTATCAATATAGTGTGGCTGTTATGTATCTCAAATGATTGATATAGCTTAAGACAACCCTCAAAATAAAATGATGGCTCTCATTAACGTGGCATCACAGGTAAATACATCTCTACATATCTGTTGGATGAAAAAAGAACAAAACAAAACAAAACTAAAACCAGCAAATGAACAATGAATAGATGCAGATCTAGTCCTAGAAACTAATCTGGTAATATTCATGTGAAATGGTGTTGTTTATCACTGTAGGAAAGTTATTCCTTGTGCAGACTATTATAATTAGTTGTTTGAGAAACCAGTTCTCAATAGTGAGATAGTCAACAGATTAGGGAATAGGAAAGTCTTGGGGTCGCATTAAACTGAAATCATATTTCATGAAAACGCTTTTGCAGAAAGCATCAGGCCTGGTATTAAACACTTGCTCAGATGTTGTTGAATGCATGATAAATATTTTAGGCACAGTACAATTTGTTTCATTGAGCCACACATGATCTGTTTGAAAGACCTTAGTGGTCTACAGGAAATCAACAAGCTTGTCCCAAAATCGTTAGACCACACCTGTCTCAGACATAAGGTAAGTTGATTTACCTTATGTTCAATTTACCTTATGTCCAATTCACTTAATTCAATGAAGCTCGTTGCCCTCTGTTCACAGTGTTCTGATCTGCTATCATAGTCAATGGTCCTGTATTTGCAGTCCTAAAAGGTTCATTGAGAAGGAATAACAGATTTGAGTTTGTACACTTTGAGCTTGTGTAGTTGGATAAGAGTGTCCTTTATGCTTGTTCATTATTAAGTGGGAGTACCTGATGAAGGGCGTGCTAGTGGTTCTACCTCCTTGTGCTATGGTGAAGGGAATTAGGCCAAATAACAACAACTTTAAAACTTGCATGTCCTGTATCATCTTTTCATTGTCTTGTAACAGATAGCACCAGACTTTTGAAGCACCTGGATTGACGGGTAGCTACAAGGCCAGTGAATCATCTCTAAATACTAAACATGAAACCGCACGTGTTAATAGTCTCAGAGTAGCCTTGGATAAAGCCTATCATTTTTATCGAGTCTGACTTTTGCTTTTGTATCACATATGAAAGCAAGAGTCAGACGCTATAACATCTTGATCCAAGGCTAGTCTCAGAGTAGCTCACTCTGGGTAGTAAAAGTCTTGTCGGCATTACTGTCTGAATTACTTTGAGTTTGAAATGCATAAACATTGTATGGACTTGAATGGGTAGAACAGAACTGAATACCCATAGTAATGGATCATTTACTGTGTGGCAGAAGAACAACCAGTGGATAATCTGACTGTATATAGCTTGAGGAACCGAATATAACATGGCGCCAATTCTCCACTGAATTCAGTGGATGAGGCCGCCATGTTCTATTCTGTTTTGAATAGTTTAAATGATCAAGAAAGTGGAGACAGATAAGAAAAAGAAAAAAATAACAATGCAAAAGCATTTTGGCAATGATATAAAAAATTATTATGTAATGACATAATGAAAAATAATTGTATTATCAGAGACAAGCAGATGGACCCCTGTGACAGTCAAAGCCTGTGTTTATCAGCAAGTCTTTCTTGAATATGACATACCATAATTACAAAGTATTCCATAGCTAGTATTGTTCCATGCTAGCTTGACAAAACAATGGGCAAAACAAAACAAAAAACTCTCCTCTTGATGTCTCCAAACCTCAGCTGTAGCTCTTCCTGTTGAAATCCAGCATGCCTTTACATGCCTGTGCCACTGGAGGGCAGTGGTGCCATGTCGTAGCCTAGGTCAGTAACATGACAGTGGAGTAATCACCAAGGGCTGCTCCCAGTACTGTGAGTGCAAAACTAAGAGACGCTCAAATGTCCATCTATAGGCTGTGATGATTAGATCAAACTAAAACAATTCTGTTTGATCAGAAAAAAGTGGTCCAAAACTAAAACACTGTACTGTTGATTGTCCACTTGAAGGAAAAATGAAGATGACAATTTAACTGTAGGATAAATTGTACAAGTAAAAAAAAAGAGAGAGCTTATTGATGTGTATAAAGATTATGAAAGATCTTATGATGGCATAAGATGGCAGGTCCTTGACTTGACTGTAGCTTCTCATGTCATATCCTGTTGTTCCATCCCCTGTACTGATGGAGATGTGAAATGTGAGGTGTAGCATCCCACACCTCAACGTCCAAGCAAGCAACCAACAAATCAACCAAACATCCAACCACATGATTCAGCAGTCTCCGGCGGACTCACGATGAGAAAATAAAAACAAAACAAAAACAACAGCAACAACGAAACATTAGTTCATTCACCAGCTTCTCAAAAAGATAAAAACAAAAGAACCAACCAAATTCTGTTGGTTTCCTTTTTTTGTTTTTAGGCAGAGTCAGGTCAAGTGATAGGAGTCATGGAGTTATGGGATCAAACGGTGTCATAAGGCCACAATGGTGCAGGGGTGTCTGAGTTTGCAAGGCAGCACTCCTCTGTTGAGCTGGTAGAACTCCACCAGCTGGATCAGGTCGGTGAATTTAGTGGATCCGTCGTCAAGACTGAAGAAGATCTGACCGTCCTCTTCACACTTTTTAAGGTGCAGCCATTCATGAAAAGATAGCCAACAGGGATGTGCCATGTTGTAAAAGAGAGGAGAGAAATGCAGTGAATATAACAACTCCCGATTCTCTTTTCACATCAACAAATGATAATAAACGTGATAGTATTCAAGAGATGCCTACCGGTAGTATCTGGAAATGTTTAATTTTCTGGTGATGGCACAGTGTGAGGACAAACGCCTTGGGGTTGCTTTGACTGACTCTCAGTAGAAACAATCTGTACGGAGAGACGAAAAGGAAGAACTTGAGGGAATGGTTCAAGTTACCCAATTAACCTCGACAGTTCAAATGAAGGTAAGAGGTAATTCAGACTGCAATTCTGTGATTTCTTTTCTCCACAACGAACGGATGCTTAATTTATGCTCCGTCATACGACGGTCTGCCACAGTAAAACTGCTCAAAAAACACCATGTGAGCTTGTAGGTCTGCTAATATCGCCCCAAAAAGGGAAACTATGTAAAACTATGTACTGTATGTGTATGGGAACTTGTATGGATCCAGATGTATATGTACACCACACTTATTTATGTAGACTTGCATTGTATTGTCTTTTAATATTTACAATTAAAAGGCACCAGCACAACCTCATGAATCTGTGTCTCCAGATCAGTCTTACCCATCCACTTGTCCCTGCTGGTGGATCATGCGATGGGATTCCTCTCTGGTTATCCTGCCATGGAACCATAGCTGGGCTACGTGGATGACTGCAGAAATCACAGAAACAATCTGGCTCAGCCACTTTAGCATCTTACTAGCAGTATCTTACTAAATGAAAGAAGCCGTCCTCATTTTAGAACATGCTCTTTTTAACTCATTTACTGCCCCAACCTGAGAAAAATCCGTTGGTCCAGGCCGCTTCGCCCGAGAAACCTGAGAATCTAATTTGATTTCCTTTATAAAAATAATCCAAAATCGAGAACGGTAGCTTGGATTCACATGCATTTTTTTTTGTTCGCGACCGGCGTGCACACGCCTCGGGCACGATCCATGCACAATCGTGGACTATGGACACCCACAAGACCACGTTAAAAGGTAAGAAAATTGTGGATTGTGGATTTTTTATCGTGAAATGAGTTAGATAGTACCAAAATGTGGGTTACCAGAAGAAAACATGTTTAGTAAATCCATGTGTCAGTATTTACCTGAGCTTAGCGAAGAGTGGTGCAGCGGACTGTGACAGCCCAGGATATTCATTCTTTGACTCCTCTTCTGAGATAGATGCCACAAAACAACACAATAGAGATTCATTCAAGATTGAGTATCAATCTGAGAAACTAGATCGCAGTGTTTCATAATCTGAGAAATTAGATGGCAGTGGACTGTGTTTCATAACCTTTTAATACAAGGCTACTCACCCTCCAGGCATGTCCCTCCTCCATGGCAGCACTCTGGGCCTCCACAGGGTTGTCAATCACCCTGCCGATCCTCCCTGAGAAATCCATGGCTACAAGTGAGTTCTCTGACACACTCCGCTAGTGGGTAACAGAGAGACACCACAGTTACACAGTAGACTACACAGACAAAATGGTATACTGTATTTGTAGAAATATAATAATAATAATAATAATAATAATAATAATAACGAGAGAGAGAGAGAGAGAGAGAGAGAGAGAGAGAGAGAGAGAGAGAGAGAGAGAGAGATGACTTTAGTCTTACCACAGGTGTTGAGAAGTGTGATAATAAGGTTTTCCTCTGTTGGGGAATCTTATAGTTTTGATACAGTACGATCCCATACTGTGAAGAAAAAGAGACCCATTAGTGAAACAAAAGAGAAGATCCTTTCTTGCTCAGCAATCAACCACATCCTTAAATAATACACAATCCAACTATTTTGAATAAATAACAGTAGTTTGAAGTGACTAAAATGAATAAGAGTTGTGTCAAAGTACAAACTGCTATGAGGGCCAGCAGTCTTGTATAGAGGTCATACATTTGTCCAGCGTGTGACCCAACTTGATTAAAGCCGTGCCCCATGAACTAGTCTCTACTCCGCCAGTACTCTAGTCATGAGGGGACCTAACAGAAATAGACCCAATTCAGGTCCCAACCTAGTTTATGAAATGTAATCAGTAATCAGTATAACCAGCTGATTAAGACAACACTCAAAGATTTATTTTTGGGGCTTAAATGTATGCCTTTATTAATAGGACAAACAGGAACAATGGGGAGTGACACGCAGCAAAGGTCGTCGGATGGACCACCGCTTGCCGATCTACCAGTTCACATAATGCAACGTGACACATGTGAGCTAGTAGATCAACAAGCAAAATAGAATGGAAGGGTTCAAGTGGTTAATACTGAAATGGGATGAGGATCATTTCAACAGAGGAGTTACTGTGTTTCCATTGTGCTGAAGGTATTGTGATGGTCACAGATCAGATATACAAGAGTGCCGCACTGCGAGCTTGTAGATCTGCTATTTTTGAGTCTTTGAATATTTTGACCTGCTTCTATAAATGTCTTCTTGCGTCCTTCTTCTAAATCAGTGGTTCTTAAAACTTTTCCACGTCAAGGACCCCCAAAATCATATGTATTCGGCCGCGGACACCAATCTCAAAACATGTTGTTCAAATATTTGAGGTACAAATGTTCGCTTTTAAAAACTAAAACCAACTGAAAATGTGCAGCCCAAATGTACCTTGAAGAGACGGAAGGTGGTCATCCAGCAGGTCCTGCTCTGCTCGTCCTCAGCACACAACATCCTCAGCTCCTTCAGCTCTGCACGGCCTTTGTTGGGCTGTCAATCAACATACATCAGCCCGTCAGAACAGCCACAAGAGCAACACAAGTAATATACGCACTTAAGTACAGTTTTGAGGTATTTGTACTTTATTTGAGTATTTCCCAATTCCCAGTACTTATACAGTGCTTCTACTCCACTACATTTCAAATCAAAATATTGTACTTTTACACCACTACATTTTTTTTGGAAACTTTCAGTTACTAGTTACTTTGTAGATTTTTATTATTATTGCAAAACATACAGTACATAAACATTTCAACCCTATATATATATTTCACCCATTTATTTTATTGTATTTATTTATTTTTTAAATAGTTTTTATCCCACAATTTTGTAACCCATTGCCAATTGCCTAAGCCATAATCCTGGGCGTGCTCTCCCTCTGCCAACCCGGGGAGAACCCAAACTGAGCTCATGCTTCCTTCTTTTCACCTGACAGAGGGGAGTTTCCCTGGTAGTACGTAGCGAGTGGAAGGAACACGTTATTCCTAACAGTTCCTTTCCCCTCCATCAGGCACCCAGGTGACCAGGGGGAGGCAGTATAGAGACCAGGATTACTGCATGTTTTTTTGTGAGGGTATACCATAGGGGACACGGGGAGAACATGCAAACTCCACACTTAAATGACCTTTCGACAACCCCACCTAGGGTATGGGCACTGATGATGCGGAGGAGAGAACACGCCCATATTGCCCACAGCGTCCCTGGCGGGAATCGTCCAGGGACCTTCTAGCTGTGAAGCGACAACGCTACTGACTGTGCCACTGTGCCCCCTGATGTGATGTGCATGAGGCATACAGTACAAATCAGATAAATAGGACCTGTATCTAAAGTCTCTTCCCATTATCAGTCCTTAAAACAGCCTCATCTAGCTAAATCTTTCGGTCCCTTACCTTGATACAGAACTCGTATTCTGTGGGTGCGCTGTGCTGCTTCTTGCCTGTGATGACAGTGAAGATGTTACTGTCCTCTATGTCTGCAAGTAACTGTAGATGCCTGGGCTCCTGTAGACATCAATAATGTCACAACATTACATCAAAGAAACAGAACAATTACAGGAGCTCATTAAACAGTGTTGGACACACTGAGGTATATTAATGTGTATTAATGACCAAAGCGCAGTATACTGGCGGATACAAAAATATAAATATATAAAGAACTGATGTATTTTGTCACCTTTGAAGTTCCTTTTGTGGAGCAGTAAAGTCCTGATCTTCGCAGGAACATGTAGAGCTTCTTCCACGACTTCCTGCCCACCTCCTTCACATACAGATACCCTTGGATCTCTGGACAGCCACTGGAGGATAGGAAGTTCTGAGAGGAGAAAAGGAAGGTGCGAAAGAGAGAAGGAACCAGGAAGTGAAGGGAGTTAGTCGTTTCCCCATCCAGTGCCTTGCATTCGGGTCCCCATCCTGGATGGGGGTAAATGTACTATAATCCATTTTTTTGTCTTGAATGTGACAAATACAAAAAAATATTATTGAACTCAAGTCTCCATAGCGTGACTAATCAATAGAAAAAAAAGTAATTTGGGGGGTGAACTACTCCTTTAAAGGTGATTTATATTTAATCTGATCCAACCAAGACCCAAAATAGATGCAGGAAACATGGCACCAGATGGCTATTTGGTCACATCAAAACATTGAATTTGTCATATAAAAGCAAGCTTACAATGTGTCGGAGCTTGTATTATCATCCGTTTTGGGTCTTGGAAAGATTCAAATGGATTTCCCAACTGAAATTGAATAAAAAGCTGGTAATTCAGTGGTCTGAAAGCACATACTGTACATTAGATAAATAACATAAACATGTTATGTTTCTTTAATGGAAGTGTATACTGTAGTCTAAACCTGATCCATGTGAAAGATGCGTTTAGGTAACTCCTACTGTCATTTGGTACTAAAACTTAAATTGACTTTGATTTTGAGAGGTGGTGGGCATTGCCTTAGGGGTGAGCTTCGGTCCCCCAAGGCAATGGTAGAGGAAACACTAAATCACTCAGTGACATAAATGCAGTGTGAAAGTGCCTGGAATCATTCCAGGCAATTAATAAGGAGTGGCTGGGGAGAGAAGACAAAGCAGGGCTAGTCCTAGATTCACCAGTTTGTTTGGCCTCCGCCCTCTTAACTCACTCCTCCTTACTGCAGTGGTTCTCAACCTGTAGGTCGGGACCCCCAGGTGGTCCCCAAATTATTTTGGGGGGTCCCCAGATGATTAACTTAATGTGCAACATCGTTTTCTCTCTCAACAGTAAACAAAACAACATAAAGTGTAAGTGTATAGCGGGTATCTACACATTTCTAAAGTGACAATTTAAGGACTTTTTAATACCTCTAAAATGATAAATTTAAACGTTGGCCAAATTGTCAACTATTAGTGGCAGAAATTGTGAAATAGCCGATCTACATGCTCACAACGCCTCGCAACGCAAAATGTAATGCCTCAACTCTTAGTGCTCGTCAGGGTGGGGGTTTCCCCAGTTAAAATATGATTATTTTGGGGGTTGCGGCCTGAAAAGGTTGAGAACCACTGCCTTACTGGATGGGGAGCAGAATATAAGAACTTGGTTGATACACCCAGTACATGCCACAGGCAGCGTGGCTATAGTGTGTGCTTTATGCTCATCAAGGTGCCCTACAGAGTCCACAGGCTACTGTGTACATGCCACACACAACAGCAGGGCCATCACAAGCCTCACAAAGGAAACAGCAAGGAGCCTCAAGCCTGATTATTTATACTTTGTCGTGCCAAGAACCAAGACCGAGAGCAGTGATCCATACTGGGACGTACTGTGAGCTAGGGACCTGTCAACAGGAATCGGCTCACATATGGGAGAGAATATCGTCTCTGTCAGGGGTGGAAACCTCATATGTCCAAAACAGTTACTTTCTCGATTCAAATTAAATTATAGCGAAAGTAGCAGATCGAGAAGCTCAAGACAGCACCATTGGCGCCACGTTTCGAGCTTGCTGATCTGCTACTTTTGATAGCCTACTTTTGTGTGATGCTGTAGTGCAAGGGTCTTCAACAAGGGGGCCTCAGAGTTACCCTCCAAATCTTTGTGTGATAGAAACTTTTTTTTCTCCTTTTTTAGATTAACCACTTGAACCCTGGTGTCCATATTCTGAGAACTTTAGCCAAAGATAGCAGATCTACAAGCTCGCGCAAGGAGTTGTGAGCTTGCAGATCGGCTATTTTCGGCAAAGAGCTTTGGTGTTGAGGGAAAGGTCATGTTTATTAAGTATTGACGGTTCAAGTGGTTAAATATCTGAAAACAAACAATAATTGACACGAATCCAAAATACACTGACGATTGTGCTGTCAAACAATTAAACTATTATGGAATCTATGAAAAGGTTTTGGGGGTCACAGCTTCATCTCTCTCTCAACTAAGGGGTCCTTGGTCTGAAAACGTTGAAGACCCCTGATGTAGTGTGATCAAGTAGGACATTAATTTACAAAAAAAAAACACATAAAGTTAGAATAAGAAGATAAGAGGTTTCTGCCCGACAGCAACAATATGTTGAAAGATCCAGGACACCCTGCACAACAGGTTAAATACACTGGCGTGCGATGTATAATACGTACAAGTGAAAAGGATCTCTCTCACCCTCAATAATCCGCCCATGGAATACATGTCATGGTGCTGATCTCTGCTCGGAGCATTGAAACCTTAATTCCCAGGAGTTGAAAATCTTGAATATGTCACGGGTGTCTGATGTATGGTATTAATGACGTGTGACATGGTTGGAGGATGTAACATTTGTGGCCGCTGATGTTTTGGAAAACACAGGTTTCATGTGTTACAAAAACAGCTCAATATGAAATAGCAGGCTAAATATTACAGTACATATTATATTGATGTACTGTAGAATCTCAGGTTTGCAAATTAAAGGTAACCTGTTCCAGATCACTGTTAAAGCACATGGGTTCCCATTGTTCTTAACCACTTACTGTACATCCCATATACTTTATTGACATGGGGGCCCCAGGGCTCTATACTTGGTCTGCTCCTTTTCCCCCTCTAATTCAAATATCTTTACCCAAATAGACGATTTACAAGATCACAACGCTTCGCAACGCAACTACTGTAGATAGGGTTGATATGGAATCTGGAAATGTCAAGCGTTAGAGTTCATTTCCATTGCATCACCCTGCAGTCCCCCATTTTCTTGTCAGATGCAGAGATGACAAGACTTGTTTGTCAAGGTATTATAACTTGTCATTTTGCATTCACACCGAGATCTTCAGAGAACATAATCTCTAGCATCTCAACTCACGACAAAAAACAGAGCCAGGTTCAGAAACGGTTTCTGGTTTTGACAGGGCACTAAATGTCTGCAAAGATCTTCTTTTTTAGAATTAGCTGCAGCTCCGAATCAATCTATTATCATTAATTTACTGAGTCATCTTGGTTAAGCATGATAGTGCATAATGCCTCAGCCTAATACACAGCTATAGTTTTGCAAGTGGCACGATGAAGGAATGGATCCCACTTTGTATTGTTTTGACTCTGACAGCTTTATTATATACGTTAATAAATAAAAATTATATACGTACATGACACGACAGACAGTGTGTACACGTCTCAAGCTCTTAAAAATCCCATGAATCCTTTCTCCTTTTCTCTCTCTCTCTCTGCTTGTCTGATTGCCTCCCAGACTTAATTTTTCATATCTCTTGCACGATCTCTGCAAGCCCCAAGGCAGTCTACGGGGTAGGTCGTTAGCGTGACACACGTGTATGAATTTGTACTGTGCTAACATACAGTAGGCAGGTAGGGCACTGTATGTTCTGTTTGTGATTGCTTAATTCCACTTGTCATACAAGTCAGGCTTGCGGTGCGTGCGCCCAGACAGTTATGTGTCAACAGAGGATCAACGGTAGTTATTACTCCAGGCCCGACGAGACACGCTGTCGTCTAAGGGTCAAAAGTGAAGTATGTTAGCGTGATGATAGACAATGTGCAGCGTGCTCGCTTCCAGGCCTAATTTATACTTCCACCACGTGGCCCACTGGAAGAGATTCGGATCGTGACACGATCATGCGACTACGTGTAAATTAGCATCGAGGCGGAACGACTGGATAAGAGATGTAGGTGCTAAAGCATGTGCAAGCCATGCATGCTCACATGCTGCGTGTGGGTGCTCTGTGTACCTGTAGGAGCTGAGGTGGTGGAATCGTACCATTGGTTTCCTGGCACCATGCAACCATGTGCTCCGGGAAGAATGTCTGGTGAGAGAGACAGCGAGAGGCAGAGAGAATGTGCGCAAGAAAGAGAGGGATGGAGGGAGAGAGAGAGCGAGCGAGCGAGCGAATGACAGATGGAAAGAAAAATATATCAATAACTCACTATGAAAACAACTGTGGTTTAAGAAAACCTGACTGACTGAAAAAAGAAACAAGCACAGTTATGAAGACAGTAAAGTGCAATATTTAAAAACAATAAAGAAAATGAACAGAGACAGAGAGATTTTGATAAGGAACATTCCTTTCATTTCATCCCTAAGTAAGTTACACCAGTGGTTCTCAACCTGTGGGTCAGGACCCCCAGGGGGGGTCCCCAAATTATTTTGGGGGGTCCCCAGATGATTAACTTAATGTGTAACATTGTTTTCTCACTCAACAGTAAACAAACAAACATAAAGTTTAAGTGTATAGAGGGTTTAAGCACATTTCTAAAGTGACAATTTAACATAGGCTAATTTGTCAAATGTTAGAGCCAGAAATTGTGAAAATAGCCGCTCTACATGCTCACAACACCTCGCAACAATATGATTATTTTGGGGGTCGCGGCCTGAAAAGGTTGAGGACCACTGGGTTACACCACCACAGTACCGCCATCATTTGATCGACACCACATACAACTGTCAAATGTTTTACACAGTAGAAAATGTCTTTCCCTACTAAAAAATCACACCCGTGTGAACTGAGCGGTGGTCGTGGAGGCTGTGCAACAGCACTACTGGGTGGGTGCAGCGGGGTTAGTGTGCTTTACAATGCTGTAGTTTCTTCACACACTCTAATTTATTTGACCCTAAAACATTCAGTTTGTTAATAATAATAATAATGTGAGAACAGCGCCCCTCCCGGCCGGACACACACACGGCCACGTATAGGAGACGGTGTGACCACCGCTCAAAAACAATAAAAAAAACAGTGGTTAAGTGGTTACGTTATGAGTAAAAAAGATCAAACCTCGTTTGAAGTGGAGCGTGTGTGTGTGAGCTTGCAGATCAGCTATTTTCGCCGTGCAACACACATGACAAAGTAGTCAGGCTTTACTTGCGAGAGGAGGAGATTCACAGTGCAGCTGCAGACAGCACCGCATAATCAACGTTCACGAGGAGCTGCTTGAAGTGCGTACTATTGGAGCATGTGAATGAAAAGAGAGACGAGAGGACAGACGACCACACGGAGGCGCGGACCGCCGCATGAACGGCCGCCGAACGCCGGCGAACGCCGTTCACGGGCGTCAGAATGATCGTGTTCGACAATTCGTTCATCAAGCGAAAACAAAGGACGTTCAGTTCACGTTCGCCCTTCACTGCGTGTGTCTGTGTGGAGCTGCTGCTGCTGCTCTATATCTCTTGACTGAGTGTGTGTGTGTGTGTGTGTGTGTGTGTGTGTGTGTGTGTGTGCGTGCGTGCGTGTGTGCGTGCGTGCGTGCGTGCACGAGAGAGAGAGAGAGAGAGAGAGAGAGAGAGTGTGTTGTCTGCCTGCCCTGCTCAATAGCGCCCCTCCTTTAACGTGTGTGTGTGTGTGTGTGTGTGGTCTGTGTGTGTGGTCAGGAGAGGTATGGCAGGCGACAGACATACACGGCCAGCCAGCCAGCCAGCCAGCCAGCCAGCCAGCCAGTAACATCTTGAAAGCGAATCACAGGACCACCGCTCAAAAAAAAAATATGCCCTTTGCCCTTTTTAATAAATTAAATCCCAATAAAACACAAACTATAATTTGCTGTCTTAGGAGTCATATCGTCAATGATGATTCATGTGTAAGCACACATGATGTAAAAAGTGACATCTTGTTCCAGCCATCACAAGAACAGTATTTGCAGTAAAACTGTAAATACTGTTCTTGTGATGGCTGGAACAAGATGTCACTTTTTCATGTGGTACAGTATACCACACCAATACCATCAAATTGTATAAAAATGCTTTGTAAAACCCATATACTTCATTGACCGTGGCACCCCAGGGGTCTATACTTGGACAGCTCCTTTGTTCCCCAATTATAGCAAATCTCTTCGCCCTAAAATAGCAGATTAATCTAGATGTGCTTATTTTTTCACTGAATATTCTCCTTTTTTCCACAGAAGGTTCGCCTATTATGACAAATCCACAGGTACATGTGGTTAAGCGGATATGTACGCAACACTGCTGATCCATATTAATCTAACTCCACACCAAAGAGACTACAGGAGACTAACTTTTCACAGACTGCAAAGAACTGCAAAAAACTAAGCACATTTTTTCCAGACGACTGTAGTTACTGTACGCAGTGTGCGCATGTGCACTGTGTTGCTAGGTCTGCTCGTTATAAGCGACTTTGATCCTGTTTTACTATAATGTTGCTAGTTGTGGGTTACTTTTGTTTGGGCTTGTTTCTGAAGTGTAGTTGCTTATTTGGCCTTGCTTTCAACATTCCTTTATAAAATAGCTAATGTAATCGAGCTCAATAGGTGAAACTGGTCGCTTCTTTTGGGCTTGTTTTCATAGACCTGGTCGCTTGTTTCACACACAGAATCTGGCAACTGGAGTCAACCGGAGGCAGAGATTTTTACTCTATGCAGTGTTTTCTGCTCTCACCAAAACAACACACAGCACTTTGCTTTGGAGTCGATTGGTATAGGAATTGAGATTTGAGAATATGGTATTTAGTTAAAATCTGCGATCTCTGGCTTGTTTAGGCTTGCATGGTTTTGTAGCAGTAGCAAACTGTCTACTCTACAACCCCCTCAATTCTACCGACGAGTCAGGGAGACTCAACAAAACTGGGAAAGTCCAGTCTTCCAGTTTTCGGTCGATACTGGTCGATAGCGATCCCGACCCGCTGCAGAAAACCTACCAATTAGCTCCCTGTCGGCAGCAGTGTTGTACCCGAATGTGTTCAATGAACGATCGTTCATGAACACGTTCATATTTTGGTCGAACGTGAACTGAACGTTCTTCGTTTCCGCTTGATGAACGCTATTGTCGAATGCATTCATTCTGACGTCCATGAACGGCGCTCGTTGGCTCGTTCATGCGGTTCTGTCCTCACATCTTTCTTTTCATTCACATGCCCCAATATCACCCAGCTGCAGCCTCGCAAACCTCGCGAAATTTGATATGTGAGCGCCGCGGTGCTGTCTGCCTGGGTGCTTCTCTTCACATCAAGCGCTGTGTGTCAGTGTGTGAGTCTCTGCCTCATTACGTCTCGCAAGTAAAGCCTGTCTATACTTTGTGGTATGATGTGTGTTGCATGCCGAAAATAGCTGATCTGCAAGCTCACACCGCGTCGCATCCACGAGACAACGTGAGCTTGTAGATCAGCTATTTGAACCATTGTGGAAACATGCAGATGTGCGCGACGTTTAGAAACCTCTGGCTTCACAGTGCAGGAAGACTGGGCACTAGTGGGCACCTAAATATTGTGGGCACTTCAATGTTAACTCATACCCTGCCAAACCCGAGGAACCCGAGAATTTCGCGATGTCCCTCCCTGCCACGCCCGAGGAACCCGAGAATTTCCGCCATTTTGAAAAAAAAAAGAAAAAAGAAAATCAAAAAAATTTTTTTTTTCAAAAAATGTTTTGGGACCCCAAAAACGTTAGTAGGCATGATAGCGATCGCGAAATTGCTTGTTTAACCCCCATACAACCCCCATACAACTCAGGTAGCAGACCTCCAAGCTCACAACAGTGTAAAACATAATGGCTGCTATCTCATGAATGCCTGAACGGATTTCCATTCGGATTTTTTTGTTTGAAAGCTGTGAGCAATGTGGACACACGTGGTGCATTATCTAGGCATGGGTGTGCATGATCCGTGCACTATGAATTACATGGAAGTCTATGGAGACGAATGGCAGTTAAAGAGTACGAAGGTATTGTTAAATGGCAGCATATGAGTTAAGTTGGATGAAATAATTGCTGTGTGTGGTTCTATATGGGCTCATGTGTCAATAATTTCGACGAATAATAGCTTGCAGCAATGTAAAAAAAAAATTGAATAGCCAAAAGTATAAAAATATTATGGTTAAAAAAATAACGAAAAATAACTAAGTTAGTTCATTTTGGGGAACCGTGAACTTAAGTTAAAAAATTAATGTAGAATTATGAACTATGACATGAACTAGTTCATTTTAGAAGTTTTGAACTTGAACTTGAACTAGTTCATTTTGAAAGTGAACTTTCCCAACACTGGTCAGCAGCCCGTCGTCAAACAACGCTTATCGATGCAAATCGGCGGAAAATCTGTGCGGTTAAAAGATGCCTTTAGAAGGACACAAGCAGGTGACGTTATTTTCAGGAAAGTTTGGGAGAGACAAGCATAGCATGCTAAAATGAATCAAAACGATCAGGCAAATACCAGGGGATTTTTGAAGAATTCATATTTGGCATAATTCTTTCTGAAGAGGAGTCTGCTGTCGCTGCTCATGGAGGCTTGGACCTGAACCACCAGCTCATGGTCTTCTAGACACCGCTCTGGGAGAGAGACAGAGGGGGAGAGAGAGAGAGAGAGAGAAAGAGAGAGAGAAGGAAGGAAGAGAAAATAAATTACTTTTCCTCCTCTACTTTTTTTATGTGTGGAGCACAATACATCTTATGGCAGTGTTTCTCAAACGTTCACATTTCAAGGTCTCCCCTTAACTCTGACAGTGTACAAATGGAACCAAATGAACCCGTCAGAATCCTGAAAAGTAACAGTTTTCAGACGATATACCGGTATAGTGTAAATACACATGCCACATTGTACAGCGAAGTATAGGGTTAAGTGGTTAATCAGACTAATCGTTTTGATCGATTATAAAAATGTAACAAGATGATTTCATGCCAACTCGTTGATATATAAGAAATGAAAGAAATTAGGGAAATTAAGCGGGGGAAATTAATTAACCAACATGAGCAATATTAAGTTGGTTATTCATTCTAGAAGTCAGTTTTGATATATTTTCAGTTCACTGCCCAGCCATACCATGACGTGTGTAAATATACACAGCAAACATTCCCACACTTGCATCATCCCCAACACTCACATCCTGTATGTTTGAAACTCAAAGCGAAACTAGCCTGGCCTTCTACTGTAAGCAAATGAGTCATAACCACCACTCACTTGAAACCAGAACTCCACATAGGCAGGGCCACTAGAAACGACACGCTCTGTTATATCATCGCTGTGCAGTGTTAGTGAATGGGACCAGTAAGACAATGGGTTAAGTAAGGGGCTGTAGCTTAGTGGGTATAGAGGCCGTCTGGTAATCAGAAGGACACTGGTTTGCATCCCGGCACCGCTCAAGTACACATGTTGAAGAGACCCTAAGCAGGACACTTCTACGCCTAACCGCAGTGCTAACCCAGAGGTTCTCAAGCTTTTCAGGCTGCGACCCCCAAAATAATCATGACGAGTACTAAAGCTGGTTGCACACTGCACTGCGTTTATTCGTTGCGTTTTGGAAATCCGAAATCCTCTAAAGCAGGGAAAAAAATCAACCCTGGTCCGAAAATAAATACAAAACGGGCAGCAGTGTGCAAATGTTATTGACATAACGTGAGGTTGATTTTTTTATTTACACGCTCCGAAAATCACTCCGATATTCGGCCCGAAAAACGCAGCAGTGTGCAACGACCTTAAGAGTTGCGGCATTACATTTTGTATAACACGGTTCTATTGTGAAAATAGCAGATCTACATGCTCACAATGCCTTGCATTTCAAGATCATCTTGTAGATCATCTTGTAGATCCTGTGTAGATCGTCTATTTTCACAATTTCTGCCTCTAATATATGACAATTTGACCAATGTTTAATTTGTCATTTTAGAGGTATTAACCCATTTAGGCCTGACCTAAGTTTTCTGAAAAATTTCAAATATTATTCAAGAATTACAAAAACAAATATGTTGCTACATACTGTACATTATTTCACTAAAATGTGTTTCCGGCCTGAATGCACTTAAAACTTTAAGTTGGTTTGTTTACTGTTGAGTGAGAAAACAATGTAGCCCATTAAGTTAACTCTTTCTGTGCCCTGGGCCAAAATGGCTCTCAAGGTAGATGTGCCAGGATTTTGTATGTTTTTCTTTACTATGCAATGAAAAAAAATTGTTTTGTTTTATAAAAAAAAGAAACAGACACAGTTGTTGTGATTCAGTGGCAAAACGAATTTTGTCAATCAGACAAATGGTTCCAGAGATAGAGCTGTTTGAATAAAAAAAAGTGTCCATCCACTAGAATGAACACACATTTTCTCAATCAGCTAAACGAGGGAGCCAACACACAAACAGAGAAAAGCATCTCTCTGATCTCAGGTCATTTTGACATCTTAAAAAAAAATAAAAACAAAAATCATACAAAAAACACAAAAGACGTCAAAGACGTCATTGGCACCCAGGGCTTTTGAAAAAAGACGTCATTGAGACGTCATTGGCGATCATCTGGGGACCCCCCAAAATAATTTGGGGACTCCCCTAACAACCCCTAAATGTGAGATATTTTCAGCTATATCATTGTAGAATCAACAAGTGTACTGAAATTGATTCTATAACAGGAATGGAATGTGCTCAACACACCAACTACCATTGGCAGAGGGATATCAAATGAAGTCTGTTACCGTGGACATTACAGTGGAATATTTAGAACAGTACATAGAAGCAGACCCCATAAAAAAGGTTTCAGTCTTTGAGAATCAAAGAAAAGGTGACTCAACAGGCATCTACATACCATTATGGACTGACGGATGATTGGTAAACTCTGTGACGCACAAAGTGTAATTTTAGTCATCTTTGGTGAGAGCCGCCTCTCTAAATCAGATGTGCATTTTGTAATTATCTGAACGTCGTGTGTGGGCCGATAGCGCTGTTTATTTCTGAGGCGAGAGCGAGCAGCTTGAGATGCAATATAAACATCAGATAAAGCTGACATTAAAGTACTATCTCATCTCATTATCCCAACTTCATCTGTCTGATTTACTCTTTGTTGTGCAGCGATCTCGTGCAGCAAACGTAGCCGATCGTCAACACACTCGTAACACGTCGCAACGTGAGCTTGTAGGTCAGTTAGTTTTCGCTGTGAGAGCAGCGGTGTTCAATAGCTATACTTTAGCTATTGAAAAATGGCAGATATACAAGCTCACACGCTGCGAGCTTGTAGAACTGCTATTTTTGAAAAGTCGTGAAAATGTGTGCAAATCTTTGAATATATGTACTTTTTAAGCGAACATTTGTAAATCAAATTTAGCTTCTGGGTGGT
The DNA here is from genome assembly GCF_963921795.1 of Nannobrachium achirus. Lineage (NCBI taxonomy): Eukaryota > Metazoa > Chordata > Actinopteri > Myctophiformes > Myctophidae > Nannobrachium > Nannobrachium achirus. Next base: position 47,983,229 of record NC_137811.1, on the reverse strand, counting down.
CCCTGGAACTAAATAGTTTGAAATGGGGATGCGTGGCCAAATGCATATAATTTTGGGGGTCCTTCACATGAAAATATTTGAGCCTCACTCACATAGAAATGTAGGTTTTTCAAAAAACCTTAAAAGGATTTGAAATAATTTGGACTCTGCACACATTTTCACGATTTTTCAAAAATAGCAGATCTACAAGCTCGCAGCGCGGCACTCGGTGCCGCGCTGTGAGCTTGTATATCTGCTATTTTTCAATAGTTAAAGCATTAAAATGTGAGTGAATTCTTGTACCCAGCAGGGCCCAGCATTTGGTGTGACACCCCTGTGTGCGAGACCGGCAACGAAGCACCATAAATCAATCCTATCACTGTCACGACTCCCAGTTTGCTCTCTCCGTCTCTGTCTTTCATCCTGTCGCCTCTCTCAGATGAATCACTGTGATGCGTGACCATGACTCACCCTGGCATCACCATCTAACTGTCCCATGGTCTCGTTAACCTTCCGCGGCTGACAGAAAGGGGTCAATGTCACTTTATCTTAAACAGCCATCTCACCCCCATTCAAAGGCAATACTGAGAGCAGGCAGCTATCAATGGGAATAGGCTTCTTTATTCAAACACGCCATTGTTCTGGCTTCTCGGAATCTTCTATTCTGGACATCCATCCACCCACAACAAGCACAGAATGTACATCACGACGGCACGTACACATTTGCAACATGTCCACGCGCACATCGCACACACCAGGCACATATTGTAAGCGCACATTCTACCAAGCAAGCATATGTGCTTGCAAACAGATACGCATATGTAAACATAGACATGCAAATGCCTGTTCTTACTTCACGGGTACACTTTACTTACACGGGTACACCACACACACACACACACACACACACACACACACACACACACACACACACACACACACACACACACACACACACACACACACACACACACACACACACACACACACACACACACACACACACACACACACACACACACACACACACACACACACACACACACACACACACACACACACACTCTAAGAAGAGCAAACAGAGACTTGTAAAGTAAATCGTAAAAAGAAACGATCCGAGACCCGGCAGATGCCATTTGAGTACAGGTGTGCCACAACAATTACAGCCATATTATAACGGAGTTGCTCTGAGCCAAAAATGATGTCATTGACAGTGAATGGGTCCAACTGCACTTGGCAGCATCGTGTTGGCAACGGCGATGAGAAATGTAATCAGATCATGACGGATGATGAAATATTAGCTAAGTGATTTGGGAGCCGTCCATTGAGAAGTGCGATGTACTTTCCTACAAGTTCCCACAAGTTGAAACTACATCTGACCACATCAGGGCCCCTTTTGTGGCTTCAGCAAAAGAATCCTGAACAACGGTGGAAATTCTTTGAAAGACATATCGTTGCTGTCGGGTAGAAACCTTACATCTCAATATTTCACGCTTTTATGTTTTCCATGAATTCATTTTTATGCTTCCGTCTTCCTGGTATGAGAGGGTCACGCAAAAGTAGCAGAAATAGTACAGCTTTACAAGCTCACGTCAGGCGTTTGAACTATTTAAACATGTTATGAAAAGAGCGTGTGACTAAATAATAACTGCATTGGAGACATTTCCTGAAAAGCACCAGTTTTGGACATACACGGTTTCCTCCCGACAACGATGATATCAATGTCGAATGAAACCCACTATATTTTATAGGTCGAATAAACAATAAAACAAAAACAATTTCACATATTTCGCTAAAATGTGAGTATCTTTTTGTGTTTTACACTACCACTGGACATGTTTCTATGAAAAGCCACTAAGCTACACCCCCTGCTCTCCCACATCTGTTAAAATGTACAGACATGAGCACAGACCCAACTTGTCTTCCATAAGTGCTTTATAATCGCACTCTCCTAAGGGGGAGGTTGAGTTTTCTAAAGTTCAGCTAGCCACAGTTTTCCAAACCTCCTGCTATACTGCCAAGTTTAATACAAAGTCACCCTGATAGAAATCCAAGGCACTCTGTTATATAAAGAAATAGCTAATTATTATCTTCTTATTTTTTTAACTATAATCTGTCATTATTGTTTTTATTATTTCAGTGCCACATTGTAAATGGTGCATTTGTGCAATATTATAAACACCTTCCTCCAACGCACTTTGCAATGTACATTACATTCAGGCACGTGCACACATAGACATGAAAGGGGGCTTGAGCCCCTTCCCTTTTACTCGTCCGTAAAAAGTGCCCTCTCCAGACCATGAATTCAGTTTTTACTATGGTGAAAGAAACGCAAATGCCCTCTTTCCATGCCATACCTAAAGGCAGCATTCAAGAGAATTGCCTTGTCCAAACTCTCCTGAACTTGAATGCTGCATCTTATGTTGAAAGAATTGCCCTCTCTTTGTAGAAATCCATGCCATTACACCACTTCTCCCGTATTCACTTGATTATGCTTGGTTCTGTGTGGTATCAAGCACCGAAAATAGGCTCTGGATAGAATACTGTTGGCCTTCTCCCACATCCACTCACCCACGGTCATTCTGACCCTTTTGCATCACATTAGGCCTATTACAACCTCCAGGTCTGGACTGGGCATTGTCTGAGCCTCTATGGTGCAATGAGAGCTTCTATTTTGGGGAAGGTGATGTCAGTGGCGCTGGCGGGCTGCTGAACAAAGAGCCTCTAACATAACAGATAGCCTTTTAAAATTTTCATCAATCATCTCCATCACCTTCTCCTCTCTCTCTGACGTGTCAATTACAGTAGCGGATCAATAACATTACACCTTCTGTGACTGGAGGTCAGCGGAGATTTTGTTACAGCTTTCAATCCGTCTCATCCTCCATCTCCCTCATGTGTTACTTTCTGTGCCCTGACTTCATCTTTATCATCATCTTCATCTGTTCCTTTACACTGCCTTCCCATTTCATTATCACACCCACACTGGTTGTCATTATTTCCCTTCCTCTCTAACTTAGCTTTCCTCCTATCGTGTCAAATAAAAGCTGGAATGTTAACCACTTAACCCTTTTCTACAAGCAAACACAATTCTTCTATTTGTAATGTTTTTTTCCCCTACTGTATAATGGCATGCTAAAAATTTGGATGGTAGGGTTAAAGTGGTTAATCAGTGCTCATATTCCATTGATGACTGTCTGTTCGTTCATGTACCGGTTAGGTTAGCAGATCAATAAAGTAATCGGTCTCAACAAACTTCTTCTGCTACAAAGAAAGGCATGCCCCTCTCAATTCTGCAAGAGTTGTCTGTTATCGACGTTTTTATGATGGCAAAGTAATTTCACAAACATTATAGTTCCATATATGACACACGCACGCGCGCACGCACGCACGCACGCACGCACGCACGCAAGGGTTCAGAGACTTGCTCAAGGACTCTACGACAATAACTCTGGGGGAGCCCAGGATCGAACTGGGAGCCCTTGGGGAACCCTATGTGTTCTAAGACGTCAACTCTACCCCTGAACCACTGCCGCCTCATATTATGTACGATACATAATGTGTATGCAATGCATGCATGCCTGCAGTGCATACTTGACTAATGTCACAGGCCTCTGTGACATTTGCCCCTCTTATTTGTCAAAGCATGTGGGCATGCATGCATGCATGCCTTGTTGTATGTCTAGAATGTCTCAGCCTATCCACCCGCAGGCACCTTGCATGCATGTACTAAGCATGGGTGTTTGTATATATGAGTGTGGGTGCATGTACAGTACGTGTTTCTGTGAATGTATGTGTTCTTTTTTTTGTGTTTCTGCTTTTGTGTATATAAAGTACACAGTAAAATCTTAATCATTTCATCTATTTGTAACTCTTCAGAGTGTAATGCATCCGGTTACATTTGTACACTCTCAGAGTTAGATGAACATGTGCCCATTTTACTACGCATGAGATGGTATATATCAATCAATCCTGCAGGGAAATTCAGCTTCAGCTTCACCCAGCTGATGGCTTCTCAGATGGCCATGATGAGAGCTCAGGGGTGGGGCGCTGTTAGGGGTCAAGTGGCTTGCTCATGGACACTTTGCTGCGTATACTGGACCAGTGGCTCTCACAGTGGATTCCAGGGACTCTGTGGGTTCCTTTAAGGGGGTCTAAATTGACCCATACAAGTCTGTACAAATGGAACCAAATGGACCCGTTAGGGTCCATTTGGTTCCATTTGTACACTGTCAGAGTTAAGGGAAGACCTTGAATGTGAAAGTTTGAGAAACACTCTACTGGACGATGGGGTGTGTGTGTGTGTGTGGGGGGGGGGGGGATGTGTGGGGGGGGCGGTGACCTTCTGATCACCAGACAGTCTCTCTGCCCATGCACTAAGCTACGGCTGCCCTGCTGGTGCTTGAATGGGTGGGTATTTGCCACTTACCTAACCCCAGCAGCGGGTGGTGCTCAACAAGTGTCCAACTGTTGTCGTCAACACAATGGCTTTTATAGACTAGGAGCTGGCACAGGTCCCTGACAGTCATGTCTGCTGGGATCTCCACTACTTTCCCCATGCCGTCTTCACTGAAGATCTTCACAATCTGTGCAGGAATGAAAAGGATGGACGTTTTTTAAACATGGATAATGTTTGCTTTTGTTTTATGAATAACGAAACAAAAAGCTGCATCATTTCTCTAAGCAAAATGACTCATCGTTAGAGGAAAGAAAGGGAGATGGCGAGATTATCAGCGCTTAGCGATCGGAGAGGATGGGGGAAGAGAGAAGGTCCTTTAAATAAAAGGTGAACATAGGATTGGAACCCCACAGCCAAACTGTGAAAAAAATCATTTAAGATATAGCATTTTCCAAAACACAGCCCAATGGTTGGTATAGTCAGCAATTATCTTCAAAGGCTAGCGTGGCATTTATCATATAGCAACCCATATATACTACAGCATAGACAGGCCTGTAATTATCGCACACAATAGAAAAGAACATACATTCAACACAATGTAGCAATTGCGGCGTTAGAAATCACAGACAAGGAGTTCTTTAAGTGCAACATGTAGCTTAAGAAATATACTGTGTGTAACAAGCATCTCCTCATGTGAACATGGTGCATACAGTAACTGTCTAAATGGCTCAGGGGGGACCTACTGTATCACCACGCTTCCAATTATAGCTTAACACAGTAACTGCCGAACCCCACTAAAGTCGGGTTTTCAAATCCATCCGACTTAAGTCGAGATATGACATTTCCTATTGTAAACCGTAGCGTGCGGTCTGCGGCACCCGGCACTGATGCAAGAACTCAAATTCCCATAATCCTTCGGGAGCTGACCGGATCAGGAAATGAAAACCTCCGTTTACGGTGCGCCCGCTGGCCTACTGAGCGACACTGCCGCGTGTCGCTCCCCATCTCTCCCCCCATTTCCTGTCGGCCTACTGTCCTATCCAGTAAAGGCATAAAAGCCCAAAAAACAACCTCCATTTACAGCAATGGATTGCTGCGAAGGAAAATGGATTTATCTCGTAATCTATCTCCAGATCGCGTTCTTGTTTAAAACAAGCCCTTCTCTACGGACCATAAAAAAAGCACGGATGGCCGTAATCTTTCTTTATCGGGTGAAAGAAAAGATGAATCGTCGTCAAGTAATCTGATTACATTTTGATGGCTGTGCGTTCATGGAGCCTAAAATATAAGGTAAAAACACTGAAAACCCCAGCAGAATCTACAGAATGAGTTAATTATATACCCGGCTATATATGTGACATATGTGAAAATGTTTGAAAAATACCCATAGATAATATGGTTGTATAGTCCCTGCAGACCACCTGTTTATTCTCCCTCTAATGTAGATGCATGCATGGACACACTTGGTCACACGTAAACACACACACACACACACACACACACACACACACACACACACACACACACACACACACACACACACACACACACACACACACACACACACACACACACACACACACACACACACTCTGATAAAATGATATATGGCTGAGTCCTCAGTGATAATATCCCACCCTTCAACAGGATGACCCAGGAAAAAGTTATTTCCATCCGAATACTGTATATATTATAATGTACTATATATAATGTCGATGGCTGTACGGTTATGGTTTTGGCCAAACGTACTCTTGCAAGTCTCAACAGATTGACAAATCACCAGCCAATCAACTGGTCCTCACAATGTGCCAGTGTAAATAACTTATACCAGATGTGTGCACTACACAAGGAATGGTCTGCATAAGAATCTAGAGCAGGTTGGTCAACGTACCTATGCAGGAACCTCTGCTAGTGAACACAAACGCACACGCACACGCACACACACACACACACACACACACACACACACACACACACACACAACTAGCCTACCTGGTAAAACATACAGCACACACTCACAGCCAGGTGTACTGTATAATATCCCAGTCTAGAACTGTGAACATATCGCACAATGTTCACAAAAAGAACAAAAGAAGCCAGGTTAAATTCAGTTCTTTCAAAGCTTGTCACATACATTTTTTTGCTCTCACTCTCTCTCTCTCGCTTACATCTTGAAAAAGACAAATTCTCCTTGACCTTCAGAAGAGAAATTATCCAAAATGTACGATGATGACCGATATGAACTTGGACATGCCATAGGCAAAAGAAAGAGATAGACAGACAGGCAGAGATGGAGATAGAGAAGTGGATAGCGATAGAGAATGAGAGCAGTCTTACCTCCACGGCCTGCAGTAGGCAGCAGTCCGGGGAACACGAAGGCATTTTGTTGGAGTGAGCCTACCTCCTCCCCAATGCACTCACACACAGTCACTCAGGCACAAACCCCTGTTCCACACTCTTCTTCTCTTCTTTCGAAGAAAAACTAAAACGAAACAACTCATAAAAAAAAATCCAATTCCTGTGAAAGTAGACAGCTGACAGTCGTGCTACCTGTCACATAACCAAGAGTCTACTCTTTCAGCCTACTGGAACCCCCGAAACACTGTATGAAAGCTGCGTGTTACAGCCTAAAACTGTCTGTGCAGACCACAGGACAGCCACAGATAGACAATGAGCGATCAGATGGCTGTAGGTACAGTACAGAGCTCTCAGTGCCGGTTGTGTCTGACAACTATCTTTCCCTCCCTCCTTCTCTCTCTCTCTCTCTCTCTCTCTCTCTCTCTCTCTGCCTGTCTCGCTCACAATGGGTTACAGCCTCAGCCACGGACTCCAAGGCACACTGAATCAAACCACACGCTCACCAACCAATCATAAGGCTGCAGTAGGCTGATGTAATCATTCCCACACAGACCCAGGCACACAGGCACGCAGACACACACACACACACACACAAGCGC
>NC_137811.1:47945483-47975694 GCF_963921795.1 Nannobrachium achirus | reverse complement strand
TACGAGATATTAGAGAAGAGGGAAGAGAACGGGCCAATTCATACTCCACTCTTAGAGGCGAATTTATTTTGGCTCGGCTCTGTCCAAACTACAAACTGCCGTAATTAATTCGGCTGTTCGGTACCACCGAGATTTTGTGACTCCCCGAACCGAACCGAAATAAATTCGGTTCTAAAAGAGGAGAATGAATCGGCCCTAATAGTGTGCCAGTTCGGCGAGAAATAGAGAAGTGTGTGTGCGTGCGTGAGTGTGTGTGACGTGCGTGTTTTCGGCAGCTGACACCAACTTTGCTATACAAGTGTACAGTACGTACGTGTAGTTGTGGACATGCACTGACCCACAAGTGTGAATATGTATGCATGGGAAAATGAGCAACAGAGGTGGAAAATTAGGGTCAAACTAAGTACACCGTAAAATCCTCCGTGTCGATTTATCCGTTCGTAAGTGACTCAGGATCATACGACGTGATGAAGGAGGAGTCCGAAACTGTCTGGTGATGACACACTCCAGCAGTATGTGTGCTATGAATGATTCCTACAGTTAACTACACAGTATCTAGCCTGCACAGCTGTCTCTCCCGCCCCCTTCAACACACACACACACACACACACACACACACACACACACACACACACACACACACACACACACACACACACACACACACACACACACACACACACACACACACACACACACACACACACACACACACACACACACACACACACACACACACACACACACACACACACACACACACACATTTCTACGTCACAGTGACACAGCCAAAGGGAAATCCCCAGGCAAGATGACAGGCTTCCTGCTCCCACAGCATACAGGGTCATCGTGAAGTGGGGAAATTGTGATCAACCTTGTGATTTCATTATTATAAAGGCTGTTTGTATTTTCTGTTTTCGCACCACACTGAGTTGTTGATCTGCTATACTTTCTGCAAAGATCTTTCCCCAGAATACGGATGGCGGGGTTTAAGTGGTTCGTTTTATGCTTTCCAGGTTCTGGCAGAGTGCTGGTAGTTGAGAACAGAATGTCTAGGAGTGGTTTGCCATGATGAGGAGACCCTGACTGTGAGTGGAAAGAATGAGAAAGCCGTCTGTCGAGCGGACAGAAATGACTGATAATGTGTTTCAAGTGACCTACTCCAGTTCTCCAAGTTCTTAAATGGGGACATTAAAGACAAGAGAGAAGGCGGGAAGGGGGTAGAGCTGTGGAGAGAGAGAGAGAGAGAGAGAGAGAGAGAGAGAGAGAGAGGGAGAGGGAGAGGGAGAGGGAGAGGGAGTGTGTGTGTGTGTGTGTGTGTGTGTGTGTGTGTGTGTGTGTGTGTGTGTGTGTGTGTGTGTGTGTGTGTGTGTGTGTGTGTGTCAGTCAGTCAGTCAGTCAGTCAGTCAGTCAGTGAGTGAGTGAGTGAGTGAGTGAGTGAGTGAGTGAGAAAGAGAGGGGGGGAGAGAGAGAGAGAGAAGGCTGAAGGACAGGGAGAAATAGAGAGGGAAACGTTGAAATGAGAGAGGGTAACGATGTAGGGTCGATTCATACTCCACTTTTAGAACCGAATTTATTTCGGTTCGGTTCGGGGAGTCACAAAATCTCGGTGGCACCGAAGAGCCGAATTAACGACGGTCCCCGCCACCCCGAAGCTCTGAATGACGTCATATAGTAGTTTGGACAGAGCCGAAGCGAAATAAATTCTGCTCTAAAAGTGGAGTATGAATCGGCCCTGAGAGAGACGAGAGGCGAGAAAGACAGAATGAAAGGTGATTGCCAGGGAAGGAGAGAGAGAGAGAGAGAGAGAGAGAGAGAGAGAGAGAGAGAGAGAGTATAAGAGAGAAAGAGAAAGAAAGAAAGAACAGCCATACTTGAAAAGCCATTCTCTTGATGTTTTTCAAGGCTTTTAACGGTGTGCTCATTTAGAGAAGATGGGAGCAGAGGCCTCTCAGATGACTCAGGTTTGATAACTGCTCTGTGATGTAATTCCCCAGGGAGAGACTGAGAGCCTCAGGCAACACACACACACACACACACACACACACACACACACACACACACACACACACACACACACACACACACACACACACACACACACACACACACACACACACACACACACACACACACACACACACACACACACACACACACACACACTCGGACGTGAGCAAATGCACACATACCATTCGACGTGTACAAATGCACATACTGAACTATCATACCCTTAACCCTTTCAACTCTGTTCATTCAACAGTCAAGATTCTATGCCTTATTGTCATCGATTGGAATCTCTTGGTGAGCTCACTTAAAGGAGTAGTTCAGCCCCAAAATGACTTTTTTTCTATTGATTACTCATGCCATGGAGGCTTGAGTTCAATACTATTTTGTATTTGTATTTTTCGCATTCCTAAGACAAAAAAATATATATTATAGTAAATATAGCCCCATTGATTCCGGATGGGGACCCAAATGCATTTGGGTCCCCATCCGGAATCAATGGGGTAAATATATTCAAATGAAATTATTGTCTTAGGAAAGCGACTAATACAAAACATTATTATTGAACTCAATAGAAAAAAAGTCACTTGGGGGCTGAACTACTCAGAGGTGGTGCCATAGTTTTGTACTTTTTCTGTTTTTCATGTGTCTAGGAGGTTGAAAGTACATCATTGGACCCCCTGGTGTGGTTTTTATGAGCAATTATGTATTCTCTTGGTATTTGTTTGTTTTCTCTTGGAGGCTGCCACCTTGTGGTCAAAAGTGTCAGTTAAAAAACACAGATACTTTTACATCACAGAATCAACTCCTCCCCTAATTACCATTCACCCAACACTGTGGGGTGTGGCTAACTTCAGCTGGGTCACCACCCACCATGACATCCATGCATACTTAATGAACTGGGGGTGTGGCCACATAAAAACCCAATTTTAACTCTTTCTGTATACTTTTTTGGAAAGAATCTTCCTCCTAGTATAATCATAATATCTGATAATCATGTTTCAGAGAGGGGGAAAATCATGGCACCACCTCTTTAAACCATAACAAAAGAAGACAGACAAAAAACACTCACTCATGAAGCACATACAGTAGGTAGTACATTAAACCAAGTATAAAACGAGATATTCAACCCACATGAAAAAAAAGCATAGATCAAACGGGTAAAATAACATTGCAACACTAGCCCATTAGATTAAGTTATCTCCAAACAATCTGCCATGTTGCACAATTATCTAACCTGCCCAATGGCATGCAGTTGTTATGCTTGGAGTATTAAGGTGACAGACAGCTCCAGGATATATGTGCTCAGGCCCGGATTGGAGGATGGGAGGGGCGGGACGATCCCCGGTGGCCTGCCATCTGATTGGCCTGCCTGCGCTGTCAGATATAGGATAAGTGCCGGTTATTTGGATTGGTCAAAATGTCAGTAACTAATCAAAGTGTTACCGGTATAATTTTTATTTTTTTTGGACGTCAATGGTTTGTTTCGCTTTACGCCGGCCCCATCACCAGTGAACTGCACTGGTAAACAGAACACAAGCTGTTTGAGCTTTTAGATCAGCTATTTTCACTATTTTAGCATGACACTCTCGTATGACCAAGCAGGGCATTTTAAGAGAAGCTAAACATAAATATGGAGATACAAGGTTTCTGCCTCACAGCGATGATGTATAACATATACACAGACATGCACACACACACACACACACACACACACACACACACACACACACACACACACACACACACACACACACACACACACACACACACACACACACACACACACACACACACACACACACACACACACACACACACACACACACACACACACACACACACACACACACAGAGAGATATATTTGCATGCATAATAAAACGGACAGGGTGTATGTATACAAATTCAGAATCATATAGTGAGACAAAGAGGAGAAAACAAAAACGTTCACATGAACAATGTTGATTGCATGCAGGGCCAGGCACAAGCACACAATACACACAGGTGTCAATCTCTGGGCTCTGCATCTTAGCTGCTGTTCTATAAATAGATGGTCCGGTATTACGTACACATTACACACACTTGCATCAGATAAGTATGGCTCGCTAGACCAGATCACAGTTTCTCATACATTCACACAGACACACACATTAGGCATCAGTATGCGTGACGAGTCAATGTGGATAACACAATGGGAACAATATACTCTAATGGAAAAGTTATACATTCGTTGCACATAGATAGACTGTTGCACTTATTTTATGAGCAAGATCAGTGGTTCTCAACGTGGGGGCCGGGGACCCCCGGGGGTCCTTGAGGGGGTTCCCAGCTAAAAATATCTACAAGCTCACAATGTGTTGCGGTGCTTGTAGATTTTCAAAAAGGTTTGAAAAATCTTAAAAAACATTAGCAACACAAATCTTCTCTTATGGGATCCCTGGCACAACATCTTTGCAGATGTAGGTCTGTGGCCAAATACATCATTTGAATGAAGACATGAAAATATTTGAGAACTACTGAACAAAACTAATACATGGACTTGAATGAGAATATCACTTTCCTATCTCGCCCATCTTGATAAAGGTGTGCTGATCTCAAGTATGAACTAATGTCACGTGTTACTACCGTCATGTGTTTTCTATTTTGGCCATTGTTCTTGACTGATGAACTCCGAACTAAGAGTAGAGTGGAAAGTTAGATTAAGTTGATGAAGTTATCCTTCTCATCGAAAAGCACAGGGTGGTGAACCCCATTTCAATAATAGCACCCCAAAAAAAGTCTTCACAACACTTCGCAATGTGATGTGTTGTCAGCTTGTAGATATATTTTGATAATATTTTAGATTTCTTTCACGATTTTTGCCCATAATGACATTACATGTCCAAAATATGTCGTCCAGGGTTAACCTGGTTAATAAGGTCAGCATTCAAATAAAGCCAAAATGTGGCGTCACTGTTTGACTATTTCCTATTGTCTCACAGAGAGTGAAAAAAAAAAAAGATCCTAAATGTGTCACCAAAACAAACTGTAGCCATTGACAAGCTGATTTGGCTCCCCATCTACCCTCCTTCCCATTGACAAGTAACCTCAATAAAGGCCCTTTGACTCTACTGTAGTGCTGTGTGTGGTCTGGGCCGTCCTTGGCCAGTGACGCCCGGGTAATGAGACAGAAAGACAAAAACTGAATGAGCCACAGACAATTGGCTCTCCCCTCGCAGAGCCTGCAGATGACGGAGCGGGAGGCGCTAGCTTGAAAACTATGCTGACTCATGAGGAAGGGACAGTGAACTGCTCCTTGTCATCCAATTACCGTGTCAAATTAAGACCCGAGACAAGAGGCCTATCTGGGCTAAGCGCAGCAAAAGGAGGCAGAAAGGGAATTAGAGAGGGAGCAGGGGGGGGCAGGGGCGTCAATTGGGTATGGCAGGGGTATACGCTGGGTCCAAGGGGGAAAATAAAAGTTACTTTTAAATATAAATCCAAGAATGTCTCTTTGTCTATCTGTGCTGGTTATTATGTTACAGTAAAATAACTACAAATGCAAAATTTTACAAAATGGTCACTTGAACAAGGTATCATAATTATATTCTCCACACTTGTATTCTCCCCATCTTGACAAAATGTTATACTCCCAGGTTCCGCAGGTCAGCTGCACAGGTGCAATTAATTATTGTTAATTGTGGCACGTGTTATTCATTAACAACCCAGGTTTAGCTGGACTTGAACAACCATTCCAGGCTGCCATATCCCGCCCAAGAAACCGTAGAAACATAAAACATAAAACATAAAATATACTTCTTAAAATAAATGTATCAAGCCTGTTGCTAAGGTACTTTTTCTGAACTGACGCCACTGGGGGGGGGGGGGGGGGGGGTGACACATTATAGAGATAGTTGCATAGAGGCTAGTGGAGGAGTGAAAGACTCCCAGTGCACACCGACAATACAAAGTCATGTATGGTGGCACTTTGCCATCACAGCAACAGTGCAGCCAGGCAACAACGCATATCGGTTAGTTAGTGAGCCCCGCAGAGCCTGTCCTGTCTGTAAACAATGGGAACTTTTAGCATCCACACATGCAGTGTTAAAATATTAACACTGAACAATTATGGAGAACGCCACAGGAACATTTCGCAGTTCTTTTTCCTAAAACGAAGCAGGGTTCAAAACACAAAAACAAAGAGTAGGCCTGTCACAATTATTACATAATCATCAAATCGCAATTATTTCACATAATCGCAATAATTTCACATAATCGCAATAATCTTGTCATAATCGTTTCCATGTTGAACATGTTTAATATATTTTCAAAAATAGTGGAAATAGCAGATCTACAAGCACTACTACCAATGTGCTTTTTTAATTATAAAGTTGTCAAATATGTCATTTCTTTGTATATTTAGGTTATGTGTCATATCTGTCATGTGCAACTTCAAAGCCAACAAGCCAAACAGAAATGTAATTGTCAACGACAAAAACACATTTGCATCGTTAATCGCAATTATTTGAGTGACAATTAAGCGTCATGTAAAATGTCATAATCGTGACAGCCCCAACAGAGGGAGTATTTCAACCCAAACCTGAGGCAGTAGAAAAGAATGATCGTTGAAACTGATGTGACTTTTCAGTCAAAGAGTCACAACTCGCAACGCACAACGCAATAATGCCAGTGGCTCAAAGTGAATCATGATTCAGTAGTGCTCAATGTATTATTTAAGACCACCTACTGTAGATGAGGCCAGGTCTGTCTGTGCAACAATAACTCCGCTCTCTATCTCTACTCTGGCTAGTCGCTGCAATCTGAAGCCAAATATTCCCCCAATTTAGACTATAGTGAGCGGATGCTTAATTGAGCACCAGGGCCAATTGCCAGGAGCAACAAATGTCCTTTCAGGCCACTGCCGATTTGAAACCATTGTCCAATTACTTTGTGGTAAAAGGGGAGAAAGACATTGGACAAACAAAAGATGACATCATTGGCAAAAAGCAATATTTTGGCAACACAATGGAACTGGTACAGTACATAGGCCTGTCATGATCAGGACATTTTTGTCATACAAATAATTGTAACTAATGATTTAAAATGTATTAGTATGGCTTTTAGGCTTTGTAAACAACAACTGCACAGGGCAGATATGACAAATAACTTAAATACCGGTATACACAGTAATGACAATGAGCGGCATAATGTACCATGGCCAAAATAGACCATATTTAAAAATATTATACTTTCAAAATATTTTATAGTGGAAATAACAAGCTCTAAAAAGATCTACAAGCTCATAATGTGTTGCATCGCGACACAATGTGAGTTTGTGGATCTGCCATTTCCAAAAATTATTTTCAATGCATGAATGTATACAAATGAATGGAAAAGATCCTAAGTAAAAGTATCAATACTGCAATGTAGAAAAAATTACTTAAGTAAAAGTACAAAAACATTACTATCAAAATGTACTTAAAAGTACTAAAAGTAGAAAGTACTCATTATTCAGGATGTCCCATTTCACAAGTTTGCAAATGTATAAATTGTATAACAATCTTTAGAAAATAGCCGATCAACAAAGCGACACATTCCGTTTTTAAAGGTTTTCAAAGAATTATGGTGTATAATAAAAGTATAATATTTGTCTCTGAGATGTAGAGGAGAAGAAGTAAAAGTACATAAAATTGGAAATACTCCAGTAAAAATATACCTCAAAGTTGTACTTGGTGGCGTAGCAAGTAATCGTGCCGTTCCCTAGGTCCAGGACCCCGCTTTAATCATAATATAATACTAATGTACATCATGTAAAACTAAATGTCATCGTGGTATCTTTCTTTAAAACCTTGAAAAGTGAGTTTTAAATGTGATACTGCTATTATAGGAACCATTGATTCAAGCTGGAACACAATCAATTCATTACTCACTAATTCTTCTTACTAATTAAACACAATGCAGGATATTTTGCATTAATAATAAATAGTAATTGTAGTTCTAAGAGTAAAGAACAGGAAAATGAATTTCCTCATTCATGAATGATGTGATGGTGAAGTTCCACCACTTTTGGGAGTAAGTCATCGACATCATTATTTGTGTTCCATAGCACACTATCTTCATTTGTGTTTTCCCCCCGTCCTTTCTGTCTGCCATCCATATTCCCCTGCCTTCCCTTCTTTTTTACAGTTTCTTCCTTAGTGTACAGCAGCTCGAGACATCTGAGCTGTCCTACTTTCCCTTAAAGAGAGCGGTGTGTGTGTGTGTGTGTGTGTGTGTGTGTGTGTGTGGGGGGGGGGGGGGGGGGGGGGGGGCAGAGGAAGGGGGACTTAAAACAGCGGGTGGAAGAGAGATTGAGAGAAAGGCAGACATAGTGTGTCTCTGTATGTCCTCCTCTCAATCTAGGATTGAGAGGATAGACAGACAGAAAAAAGTGAGAGGGGGAGAGAGAGAGGGAGGGAGGGAGAGAGAGAGGCAGGCAGGCTCATGACCTACATGAGTCCAACAGTTCTGTTCAGCTCTAGCCAGATGAAATGCCTGTAGCAACACATTGCACTCTTTGTAGAACAGAGAGAGAGAGAGAGAGAGAGAGAGAGAGAGAGAGAGAGAGAGAGAGAGGTAGATAGTTATGCATTAAATGATTACTTATGGCTTCATAATTTAACGGGACTTGTAATTTATTCAAATCAATCTCATGTCTATAGTTCTAATGATAAGAAATTCTACACATGGTTACCTCTTAACCACTTGACTTTATTGAAAAGGTCCCAAGGTCCCCCAAGATGCTATACTTGACACATCCCTTTTTCCCCTCTACACCAAAGCTCCTCTACAAGATCTACACGCTGACAACAGGGTTCATGTGGTTAACATGCATAGCTGGATATCGTAGAACAGTGGTTCCCAAACTTTTTAGCCCGAGACCCAAAAGAGAGAATAGACGTTTGCCCGGCCAAAACGGCTCACTACTTCTTAAACATTTGTTTTCTAATTCATGGAATTTCTTAGATTTCTATTTTATTTATTCATTAAATGACTTAGAAAAATCATTATATATTTTTTATTGGTGAAAACCTTTAAGGGATTATTTTAAAAGGGACCCATAAAAATGTGTCCGCGACCCACAAACGGGTCCCGACACACTGTTTGGGAAACAGTGTTCTAGAATACCCCCCCGTTCCCCGTCCCCCGTCCACACAGACACAAGCTGATCTTCAAGCTCACAAGGCATTGGGAGCTTGTAGATGTGCTATTTTTGGAGAGTGGCGCCGCATGAATCAAGCTTCATGTCTCACACTTCTTCCTGCTGTTCCATGAAGCAGACGTGGCGGCCGGTCACAAAGCTGCCTTTAAACAGAAATACCATGCATTCTATGGAGAAAAACTTGTCGACTGGGTGAGAATTTATCCCCAATTCAGCAGCCTATATTTAGAGCACCAAAGTGGGTCATATACTCAGAGCCACACAGGTATATAGAACACCTATTTATAACGCTGTTCTGGTCTAATTTGGAGCTGAGAGCAGTGACCAGGCAATCCAGAGATAGAACACTGGCCGGGATTCCCATTAGCTAGAACAGTGGTTCTCAACCTGTGGGTCAGGGTCCCTGCATGCTTTTTCCTTTGGGGGGAATATAACATAAAAAACCTAATGCCATCAAAAGTAATCAACAACGTATACTATAAAAAGTAAAAACTGGTCAAACATTGGCAAATAGAAAGGAAGAGGAAATATTATTTTAACCTCACAGTCACAACGTGAGGCACTGTGACCTTGTAGATCGGCAAACTAAATGTAGTGCCTCAACTCTTACAATTCCAAGTGCTTGTCATGGTGGGGGGTCCCCAGTTCAAATATGATTATTTGGGGGGGTCGCAGCCTGAAAAGGTTGAGAACAGCTGATCTAGAAGAGAGTGCATAGTGAAAGATGTCGTCACTGTCGAGCAGAAACCTTGTATCTCCAGGTTTCAAATTTGTACATTTATTCATAAAGTAAAGCCCTGCTTCATCATACAAGACTGTCGCATAAAACTAGTGAAAATAGCAGATCTACAAGAACACTCAAGGCGTTCTAAATACATTTTTAAAATGATAAATACAAAACAGTTTTGGACATCAGGTTTCCACCTGACAAAAACGATATGCTATTCAAATTGTACCCGTGCACAGTGGTGGACAGTATACAAGCACATTTACTTCAGTAGTAAGTGCTGTAAAAAAAAATACAAAATACAAAATAATTTGGAAATGCATGACTTTTCACTCTGTTACATTTCAAATAGAAGTATTGTACTTTGAGTTGACTTACAAGTACAAGCTCACAGTTCACAAAAACTATACTTTAAGTTCCTTGTGTGTACTGTAGAATTGTGTTCATCTAGTATGACAAGCCCACAATAGGGAAAAAAAACAAAAAAAACAGAGCCTAATGACAAACAAATGAAGGCAAATCCATAATGAAACAGCGTTAAGATTGACTCCACATGGACCACATTTTGATGACAATCTGGAACTTATTGTAATGAATGAAATGTTATTTTAACTAATCCCCATGGTAGAGTATGATATATATCTAATACATTTAGTAGTTGGAGAGGGACTCCCAACTCCAATGAGAAATGTAAATGTCGGGTAGGACACCTCTATTGGTCGAGAAGCCCTGTCTGAAGCTCAGAAGCAAACAAGGTAGATATTTGGTTTCCCACATTTGAATCCCGGGTGTTAAGGTCTTTACACACCAGCGCATTAGCGAAGCGTTGCGAAAAAGCGACCTGAACATGCGAAGTATTCACCTTACACCTTTTCCCATACACACCAAAGTGCAAAGCGAATATGCGCATAAAATTCGCCAAATTGAATAAAGTGATCTGTTGTGTGGGACTGGCTCACACAACCCATCACAGCAGAGAGGACACGACGGGTTCACCGTTCCCCCGCAGACAGGCAGCCCGCTGCTGCAGCAGCAGTGGTGTAAAGTAACTAAAAGTAGGCTACATTTACTTGAGTACTGTACTTGTAAGTATTGTAAGTACTTGAGTCCAATTTCCAGTACTTTCCTTCTACTCCACTACATTTCGGATCCTATTGTATTTAATACCCAACTATTTATTTAAAAACATTAGTCTTTTTGCAGATATAAATTAACCTATAATAAAACATACATAAACCATTTTACCAGTAAGAAATTCAAGTACTTTTTCCACCACTGACGGCAAAACTAGCAGAGTGTGCTTTTAACTCGGATATACTGTATGAATCCTCGTGCAAAAACCTTTAATTGCCAACTGTGATGGAATTGTCCTTTGTGATTCTGCAAAGCTACAACACAAATAAAACATGATAATAAAATAAATATTGACTGTAATTGTAACCAACAGAAGCCACAGTGACCTACTTGGTGTTTTAATTAGATGCTGTTACAGTGCTGTCCAAACATCTGTTCAGATGCATAACATGAACATATGGGTACACAAATATAGCCCGGAGAATCATATTTTATCATACTGTGTAAATAGAGCATGGCGCTGACTCGACTCGGATTACAGGTCCCCCTCACATGGGGCAGTCCGTAGTAGATACAAACCTCCAAAGTAAATAACGACATGCTAACAAATGTGTGACTGTGTTTATAAAATCACACATGAGTGTGGCCATGTGGGGGTTCCTGTGTACCTGTTTATTTCACTGCGCGCATGCACGTGTGTGTGTGTGTGTGTGTGTGTGTGTGTGTGTGTGTGTGTGTGTGTGTGTGTGTGTGTGTGTGTATTACCTGTGAGGGCCAAATGTCCCCACAAGAATAGTAGAATTTGAAAAACTAGCCCTTACCCGTTCAAAGATATGAGCTCCGAAATGATGTGCAGTGTGTGGGTTATGGGATGTGCACTGTGCACACAGTATATGAGGGATGGAAAGTAACTTTAACTGGTGCTTGCATATGTAGGAGCATCAATGTAAGAAATACCCGTTCCATTTAACGGCTACAGAGATACTGTGTACCGATCTGCATGATTTTTGGACAACACCCCCCCCCCCCCCCCCCCCGCCCGCCCGCCCGCCTGCCCCCCGTGTGTGTGTGTGTGTGTGTGTGTGTGTGGGTTTGTGTGTGATTGTGCATGGCCTGAACAACAGCGCCCCTCCCTTAACATGTGTGGTCACAAAAGGTACTGTAGGCTAATATAGATACACCATAAAAATGCTAATATACTGCATACGATTTGTGAAAGTGACAAACGGGCTTCACAGTTATGTTAGGTGTGTTCATATGCTAATGGTGATGCGATTTCAGATCAATTGCTCCAGCCACTGAGGAGAAACGCTGTTTCAGACAGACAGACAGACAGACAGACAGACAGACAGACAGACAGACAGACAGACAGACAGACAGACAGACAGACAGACAGACAGACAGACAGACAGACAGACAGACAGACAGACAGACAGACAGACAGACAGACAGACAGACAGACAGACAGACAGACAGACAGACAGACAGACAGACAGACAGACAGACAGACAGACAGACAGACAGACAGACAGACAGACAGACAGACAGACAGACAGACAGACAGACAGACAGACAGACAGACAGACAGACAGACAGACAGACAGACAGACAGACAGACAGACAGACAGACAGACAGACAGACAGACAGACAGACAGACAGACAGACAGACAGACAGACAGACAGACAGACAGACAGACAGACAGACAGACAGACAGACAGACAGACAGACAGACAGACAGACAGACAGACAGACAGACAGACAGACAGACAGACAGACAGACAGACAGACAGACAGACAGACAGACAGACAGACAGACAGACAGACAGACAGACAGACAGACAGACAGACAGACAGACAGACAGACAGACAGACAGACAGACAGACAGACAGACAGACAGACAGACAGACAGACAGACAGACAGACAGACAGACAGACAGACAGACAGACAGACAGACAGACAGACAGACAGACAGACAGACAGACAGACAGACAGACAGACAGACAGACAGACAGACAGACAGACAGACAGACAGACAGACAGACAGACAGACAGACAGACAGACAGACAGACAGACAGACAGACAGACAGACAGACAGACAGACAGACAGACAGACAGACAGACAGACAGACAGACAGACAGACAGACAGACAGACAGACAGACAGACAGACAGACAGACAGACAGACAGACAGACAGACAGACAGACAGACAGACAGACAGACAGACAGACAGACAGACACTCACTCACTCACTCACTCACTCACTCACTCACTCACTCACTCAGACAGACATTCGCAAAATTATAGTATAGATGGACATTGCAAGGATTTTCTTTTTCTTTTCTTTTTTGTGGTAAAAACTAAAGAAATTGGGTAAGGCTTAGGTAGGGATAATATTGCGGTTGGGGTTAGGACTGGGCATTTAGAGGTAAGGTTTAAGGTTGGGGGTTGGAGTTACGTATGCCTGACCTATACATAACGTCATGCACCAAAAATAGCAAATCGATGCGTCACATCGAACTTGTAGATCCGCCTGACATTGGCGCACAACTAAATACAACTCAAGACTATAAGGTTCGGGTTAAAAATGGCAAAAACTGGTTAAGAATGCCATTCATAAATGGCCGTCCCAAAAATCTTTACGTCCTCACATGTATGGTAACCCCAACATGTGTGTGTCACTATGACCCGGTAGCAGGTCTAGCTGGCAGGTCGAGGCATGTTTCCATTTAAGAGTGGGAGATAAATATGGCCTTGACACATGAGATGTTCCAGACTCAACCACAACCTGCCTGGCTCTGCTCCAAGCAGCATTTGTTCACCAGTCGCCAAGCAATTTGTATCCCACTGAGCTGAATGCGGCAAATCTGCTCCGTCAGTCAGTGACATGTGTGTATGTGTTCAGCGTATAGTGGAGAGGGGGTATAGAATGTGTGCGCGTGTGTGTGTGTGTGTGTGTGTGTGTGTGTGTGTGTGTGTGTGTGTGTGTGTGTGTGTGTGTGTGTGTGTTCCTGCCACAGGACATATTTTGGATATCAATCCACGTGGGGATGCATGATTAAGGACAAAAACAGGTGTTGATTTTTACTGCAGTATCATAATGCAAGGGCTATGGTTAGGCATGTTAGGTTAATGTTAGTTTAGGGACAGTAAGTCGATGGAATATCCCCAATACTTTGCAAAACCAGTGTGTGCGTGCGTGCATAAGTGCATCTACGGATGAAACATCCTGATAAATGCATAGTATTGTCTAGGGATGTCCGATATTGACTTTTTTACCGATAACCGATAATATCCAACTATTAATTTCCGATTCCGATATTAACTCATTGAGTGCCAGCGCCCTCTAGGGGCCATAGAATGCCAGCGCATCTCTCATAGGCGAGCGCTTTAGCTTCCAGGACCTCACCTTCCAGGACCTCACGTGCTCACGCTCATGCACGTCATGGAAATGTCCCGGATGATAATGCTAACAGAATGGCTATTCCCATTTTGTCATCTAAAAGATCATTTTTGGGCGATTTCGCCGTAAATAAACCTCGCGCCGCTTCCCTAAAGACACAATCCAGAGATATAAGCCTTCAAAGATTGGTCTTTCATTGGATTAGGCGGAGATTGGCGTTCGCAAATAACGTCCGGCCGGGACGTTGTTAGCTTTCGGCTAGTAGCTAGAAAAATCAGGCCAGGCTTCAGAAGGCCTCTTATCATTTTATTCCATTTCATTAAATATCCCGGACTAGTTCGGGATAGGCACCCTGGAATACGTCGCGCCGCCTACAATGAACATTGGGTGAACATTGGGGGGGGTCTAAACTTTATTTTAAACCATTTTCAATGGAATAAATCGTCGGAGCATCTAGCGTAGCTCGTTGGCTAGCGCTGGGCGAGCCGGGACCACCCACGTTGCTCCAAGCAGCTCGGGGTAAGTAAAATAGCAAATAAAAAATTGTTTTTGATCCCGAATATCCCGAACTAGTTCGGGATAGGCACTCAATGAGTTAACCACTACCGATATATGCTAATATATCTAGCAGTCATTCTCAACCATTTGAATTTCAAGTTTTCTGTGGTTCCGTGAAAACAGCGACTTGTTTGAGCCTTGCAATCCATAGTTATGGCTAGGGATGGGACGATAAGCGATATTATCGTTTATTGTGATAAAATCATGGAGATTTAATTTATCGTGAAATCGTCACTGGGATCAATTCACCTTTTATTTGCCGAGCTGCATATCCAGTACCATTTAAACCCTCTATTGGTAAAACAAACTTATAATATACGTACTTGATATACTACACTCTACCAAATCTCTTTGCCAAAAAATTGCCGATCTACAAGCTCACAGCTTGAGCTTGTAGATCGGCTATTTTTTGGCAAATGTTCTGCCCCAGGGAAATGGATGTAGGGGATATTTTGATTATTGCGATAATATCGTAAATCGTGATTTCTTTGGTCACAATAATGATAATGATATGACATTTTCATATCGTCCCCTGCCTAGCTATGGCCGACAGAAAAATGTTCACAACACAGAGCGAGAACATGGAAGCGGAGAAAAAGACAAGCCTGTGGAAGAAGTGAATATCGTTTTTGTTTTTTTGGAAGACTCTTATGTTCCATTTTACGCTGTGATTCCCAAAAAATCTGTCAATGGCGCTCTGGGCTTACTAAAAAATCCGTCAAAAAAATCGTCAATGGTAGTGAATGAGTTCATCATTTATCATCGCTGTCGGGTAGAAACCTTGTATCTCCATGATATATATTTGAGAGTGCCAGGAGAGAGATGAAAGATGACCCGTTTTTAGTGGGCAGGACTCAATGTTGCAATGGTGTGCCTCTTAGCTCTGAACTAAGATTTACTGTTATTGCTTACTCTGGGCCATTCCAAATGGAAGAAATAATAAACAATACTGGGGCCAGCAAGCAAGCATGCATCAAACATAAATGC
This sequence comes from Nannobrachium achirus, assembly GCF_963921795.1. Taxonomy (NCBI): domain Eukaryota; kingdom Metazoa; phylum Chordata; class Actinopteri; order Myctophiformes; family Myctophidae; genus Nannobrachium; species Nannobrachium achirus. The sequence continues at coordinate 47,959,754 of NC_137811.1, read as the reverse complement.
ACCGACACACAAGCGAGTGCACGCACAAGCTCACAAACACTCACATCTGAATGCTGAATGATTTATGCCCACATCAACTACAAATAATCACTGGGATTCAGTGGGATATAAACAATCCTAGCGGCACAAACAGTTCAAATCAACACCCCGCACACGCCGCACGCAGAGGTACACACACGCGTGCACACGCACACACATGCACACACAATTACTCAAGCTAACAAGGTGCAGTGATTACATGAATCTAGGTATGCACATATGCACGTGCGTGCATGTGTGTGCGTAAGTGTACTGCTGTATGTATGTGTGGAGCATGTGTGTCAGTTTAAGAGCCTGCACGCACACACACACACACAATTACTCAAGCTAACAAAGTGCAGTGATTACATGAATCTATGTATGCACATATGCACGTGCGTGCGTGCGTGCGTGCAATGTATGTATGTGTGGGGGGTGTGTGTCAGTTTAAGAGCCAGTTAAAAACAGCCTTGCTAGCTGCTAGTGAGCCAGCATATTTCTGGCAGTCCGTCACCTTTGATCTCCATGCAGTGCAGCCTGCAGAACACATCAACGCTGGAATGAGAAGCAGAGCACAGCAGCACACACACACACACTTACAGTATACACACACAGGCGTTTGCATGCATGCACAGTGCACACGCACACAAACTTACAGTATACACACAGGCACACATACACATGCGTTTGCACGCACGCACGCACACGCACACGCACACACACACACACACACACACACACACACACACACACACACACACACACACACACACACACAGGCACAGGCACACATACACATGCGTTTGCACGCACGCACGCACACGCACACACACACACGTACACGTGCAAACGTACGCAAACACAACACACCTCAGTAGTGAGTGGGGAAACAGGCAGCTACGTTCCAACACACTTAACCCAACGGCATGGCATGGACAGCATTCCATTCCGCCATTCCATTTACAGTGGAAAAAGTTGCCCTTTGACCCAGAGTTATTCCAACATTGTGGAGCGCAGAGGCCAGGGAACGCCATGCCTGCAGTGCTGAGAGAGCGGAGAGGCATGATGGAACGATGCCCATTGATTATCTGTCATTCACGTGTTCATGTGACTCCATTCTTTTCCGCGGATAGCAGCAGTGTCTTCAGATGCTGTAGACTTGAAACTTGAGTCCTGATTCATACTTTGTCATATGACTTAATGAACCCTCAGGGCGCCATGTCTTGGCCATCTGGCCAGTGATGTATACTGTATGGCCAGTGATGTATATCGGTCGGACCAGTTACCAATATATGGAGACCCCTGGTACGCATATATGGAGATCCAAGTACTGTATATGGAGATATGCTGTGAGAGTCCAAACATGCTTACTCAGTTATTCGTTATGTGAAGTCGTTATGTGATGTCTATGACATCTGACATCATACCCTTGTATGCCCATACATGGAGATCCCTGTCTGTAGAACCAGCCACACAGATATGGGCTGTCTTGGCCATCTGTCTTGGTCATTTACTGTATGGATTCTGTTAGTGTGGTATGTGGCCTCCATATATGGGCATTCCCATATGAAGTCCTGTTAGATGTGGGCTTAACTCATTGACTGCTTTACCACGAGTTTCCCCGAGTTATCCCATACTAGAACCGCGCATCGTGTCGGGTCGAGGCCGGGCACGGCACGGCACTCCGCGCCGCGGCGGGGAACGCGTGTGCCGAATCTGAAGCCGGTGGGACAAACGGTTCTCGAGATACGCGGATTACATCTACGCATACACGCACGCACGCTCACAGAGATTTGTCGCATTTATTGTAAGATGTCCACGCAACCACGCCCGAGTTTCCTGAGTTTTGGGCAATTTTTTTTTACTTCCTTGCCTTCAATCTACAAGGATTGATCGCGATCGCGAAATTGCATTTTTGACCCCCATACCAACCCCATCTATATCATATCATATATCATGAATGCCTGAACGGATTTCCAAGCGGATTTGTTTGAAAGCTATGAACAGCGTGCAAACAGGTGGTGCATGATCTATATATGGTTGTGCATGATCCGTGCACTATGAATTACATGGAAGTCTATGGAGACTTGTGACATCCTGGAACTTCAAAGAGATTTTTAAAATGCAAAATCAGGGCTTGTGAATCAATGTAACCTTTTTTTTCCTTTGACTATAATGACTTGCCCAAAATACGTGGCATGGTATAGGTTGCAAGTGGCAAACTGTTGCAGCCCTATTGCAACAAAAAAAGGATAATAAACAATACCCCCCAAAGCATTATTATTATTATCTTTTTAATTAAAAAGAGAGAAAAGAATATCATTCACCACTGCCAACAGTCTACAGTACACAGTACGCTTACATAAGACTAATAGCAATAAAAAGCGGTGGCTTCACTGGGAAGTTAGCTGCACCATCTCCAGATATCCAGAGGGAGGGTGAATGAGTACAGAGAGAGGTGATGCAGCATATGTCAGCATGGACCATAATTCATATCATTAAACTAGACAACAATGCTGGCACCGAGGAATGAGAGTGCATTTGCTAAAAGTGGCAAGCTGAGTCAACCTCCACTGCTCGCATATGGCACTTGTGTTATTTTAGGCCTCTTACCTCACTCACCTAAATTAGTATCAACACGCTTATCATAACCTCAGATGCTACAGTATATAGACATGTTGCTCATCTCTCTCCCTCTCTCTCTCTCTCTCTCTCTCTCTCTCCCTCTCTCTCTCTCTCTCTGCAGGAGAAGTTAGCCAGTGGGGGTAGAGCTGCGTGTGTGTGTGCTTTGTGGGGTTGGGTCTAAACACAAATGCATAGACAAAGAGTCAAAAACGCCAACGGACATTGAGCTACAAAGATAATTGGAGACAGAGAGAGAGAGAGAGAGAGAGAGAGAGAGAGAGAGAGAGAGAGGGAGAGGGAGAGGGAGAGAGAGAGGGGGAGAGAGAGAGAGAGAGAGAGAGAGAGAGAGAGACACACAGAGGGGGTGGGGTATGGCCATACGATACAGATCAGTGTATTATATCAGCATACAGGACATCTAGTCCAAGTACAGTAAATCCATCAAATCCCAGCCAGTCAGCGCTCAAGTCATTGTGTTCCCAAATCAGGAACTTCTACTGCATCCATGAGAACACTGTGTCCAGGACTGTAACAGTGCATGCTACAGTAGCACTGGGAGGAACTATGGTGTCATAAAAGGATAGTTCAACCAATTCTCTATCAATTACTCACCCCATGGAGACTTGAATTCATGGATATTTTTGCCAACGTCACACTGTCGAACTGATTGATATACCCATATATGGAGATCTCTGTCTGTAGCTGTCAGTCCTTGTCCCTTTTATGCCCATATATGGAGTTCCCTGATGTCATCAGTATATTCCCATTATGGGCATGCTGATTGTTAGAAATTAATAATGACTTAAATAAATATGGATATAGATAAATCCATAACCAAAACTAGAATTGACATATTGTCAATAATTGATCTGTGTTGAATCCAGGTATTATTATTGTTAGTATTTTATTATTATGACGATTGTTATTGTTTTTATGTTACTAGAAGCTAGCGTCTAGTCGGCGACCTGGCCAACTCGGAACAATGTAAATAGGGAATGAATGCCCCGCCCTTTAGGACCCGTTTTGACCATCTGTCTGCCTGTGTCCATTTATGCCCATATATGGAGATATCTGTATCTGTCTGTCTGTCTGTCGGCGTCCATTTTATGTCCATATATGGAGATCACTGCAGTTATAGTTCTGGGTCCATTTTATGCCCAGATATGGAGATATCTGTCTATCTGCGTCCATGTTATGCCCATATATGGAGTATCTGTCTGTGCCTCCAATTGTGTTGCAGACACAGTGCCGGTTCCCCCTTTAATGCAAACCTCATTATACCTGTTGTCATAGGACCCGTTTTGAACATCTGTTTGCCTGTGTCCATTTATGCCCATATATGGAGATATCTGTATCTGTCTGTCTGCGTCCATTTTATGCCCATATGGAGATCTTTGACCATCTGTTTGCCTCTGTCCATTTATGTCCATATATGGAGATATCTGTATCTGTCTGTCTGCAATCCATTTTATGCCCATATATGGGGGCATTCATTGAACGCGCGGGCCCGTGGGACGAACGGTTCTCGAGATACGCGGATTACATACATACATACACACTCACAGAGATTTTTTGTTGACTCATGTGGCGTACGTGATGTCAGAGCCTTTTATGAAGTGATGTCACAATGAGTCAGAGCTTTTGCCGATTTCCTCCGGAACAGCCTGATGTCAACAATCAACCCCGCATAAGGAGATTCCGAACGTTTCGTGCCGCGGAACACGCGTGCCGAATCTGAAGCCGGTGGGACGAACGGTTCTCGAGATACGCGGATTACAGACACACAGACAGACAGACAGACAGACACGCAGAGACTTCTCGCATTTATAGATAGATTATAAATTGATACTTTTACTTAAGTAAAACATTTGAGTACTTTCTGTCTGTGTGTCTGTCGTGTCGGCACAATGACCATAATCTGGCCATTGCCATTATTTCTTTCATATTTAAATGATAGGGTGTGAAGTGCTGCCGACCATTACTGTCCATTGATCATTGTGAAGAAGGCTGGACTGAAGTACTTTTACTTTATATGTTGAATTGCGGACTTTTGCTTGTATAGAGTATTTCTACATTGTAGTAGTGATACTTTTACTTAAGTAAAACATTTGAGTACTTCTTACACCACACACACACACACACACACACACACACACACACACACACACACACACACACACACACACACACACACACACACACACACACACACACACACACACACACACACACACACACACACACACACACACACACACACACACACACAGAGGTCTGTGTTTCAGGGGACGTTTATAACGGATGTACCCAACCTCATGTATTCTTCATGTTTTGACACCAACAAAGTAAGATATTGTTGCGGGCCTGCTGTGTTAACGCTGTTTCTTCTTCAACTGCTTAATTTGATCTCTGGAAAATATAAACCAAAATAGGAGGGCTGCTGAAAAAGCGACTAGGGGGGGGGGAAAGCAGCAGGAGCACTCTTAAATTAGACAGAAGGCGGAGCTAGGCTCACGCGGTGCCGTCGGCGTTACAAAGGATGTGATTCAAGTGTTTCATGGTCACGTGGCTTTCAGGGGAGTTTCAGAGTATTGGATCTTTGTTTCACAACACAGATCAATAAGACTCAGAGGCTTTATTTTGGAGAGAGCAGACAAGGAGACAAACAGTGACACATCCCAGTGGCAGCTTAACTAAAAAGATACCGATACTGACTCTTACAGGTCTGTGACTATAAGGGGGACCTCGAAATTAAAACAACACAAAAGGCTACATACACTTTGTCTCTCGCCTTGACACTTTTTGGAGCGGTGAAAGCGCTCCCAATAGACAGGTATGTCCGTGGGTGGGTGGGTGGGTGGGTGGCTGGGTGGCTGGCTGGCCGTGTCCGTAGCCTGGCAATACCTTGAGTGGCCACACACAACACACTAGTTAAAGGAGGGGCGCTGTTTTGTGCAGGCCAGGCACACTCACCACTCACTCACAGGCACAGTTTACAGTTTACAGTTTAGGCATTTAGCAACACACACAGGGTATAGCTGCTCAGATTCACCGCTCCACTTCGAACCGAGGTTTGATTTTACAGTTGAAAATGGGTCACTGTTGTCGTTCAACAAAGTCACGATTAGTCTCAAGATGATTCGCAGTTAAGGAACTCAGCAGAAGAGCTGAACAGGGAATGGTGAGGAGAAGTGGAATCATATGGCCATGTGTGACATCTTGGCCAGTGATCCTTGACAGCTCTTTTGTGCAGCTTGCGCTGCATTCACATGCTTCCTGCACGGGGCCCAGGGAGCGCAGGGAAGGAGAAATGGAGGGACAGAAATATGGGAGTCTGTCAGAAAGCGCCCGGAGGTTGGAAAATTCTGTAAACTAAACAGCAAACTTCTCAACAGCAGGCTGGCTGGATCGGAGGGTTTGGAGGCAATAAGGGGGGGGAGGCAGAGAGAGAGATAAAGATAGAGAGAGGGAGCAAGCGTGCACACACCATAATAGAGAGAAACACTGCGATAGGCATAGGTATAGACTAGGGATGGAACGATATGAACATTTCATATCACGATTATTGTGACAAAAGAAATCACGATTTACGATATTATCGCGATAATAATTATCATAACGATATCACGATACATTTAAATCTCCACAATAAGGTTATTGTGAGTGTTTTTTATCACGATAAACGATAATATCGTCTCTAGTATAGACAGGGACTGGCAAAACATTGTTGTGATCATCGTAGAACGCACACACACCACACTCCTATTAAGCCCTCTTCTATCCCTCGTCATATTATTTGAGACACTACACACAAAGGCAACACAGCAGTGATACATACTGTGCATACATACAGTTCTCTGCATGTCCATTCTTCCATTTTAGTCCCTCAGTTACCACAGATACCACCATCTGTGGCAGTTTGAGAACCAACTTTGAGAACCAATGCCCTAAAGACTTTAGATTGGTTCTGCAATATAGTTGTTGTTGTTTTTGTTGTTGATGTTTTTAATGCTCTGAATTGTTGGGAGGTGAGGTCGGACCGAAGGGAAAGCGGTCAAAATGAGCTTCAAGCAACTGTACCATGGCCACCATTACACCGTAAATAATCCATCCATCCTTAGACATTTTTACAACTGATGCTTTAATTGTACATGCATTTTGTCACTGTCTGGGCAAAAACCTTGCACCTCCAAGTTTCAAAGTTTTTTCAATGTTTTTTCGTAAAGTAAAGCCCTGCTTCACCATACAAGACTGTCGCACAAAACGTGCAATGATAAATGCGAAACGAACTGTTTTGGACATACAAGGTTTTCAACATTGATTTCCTAGTTTAGATATTTTATTGATTGGCTTGTTTCATATTTGCTTTGGCAATGTAATAATGTTTTCTCGCATGCCAATAAAGCCCATGAATGTAATTTAACCCATTTAGAAGGGTACACATTATTGTGTATCATTATTTTATGCTTTAATTATTGAAAAATAGCAGATATACAAGCTCACAGCGCGGCACCGAGTGCCGTGCTGCGAGCTTGTAGATCTGCTATTTTTGAAAAATCGTGAAAATTAGAATTTTGACCCGATTCTATAAGTGTCTTTTGAATCCTTCTAAGGTTTATTGAAAAACCTATGTTTCTATGTCAGCAATCTGGTTAGCCATCGTCAAAGAAAAGGTCGTTTTCACTCAACTGGAGCTCAGTTAGTCTGTCCTTGAGAGACTACTATGTCAGTGGTTCTCAAACCTTTTCATGTGAAGGACCCCCAAACTGATATTTATTTGGCCACGGACCCCCATCTCAAAATATCTAGTTCCAGGGACCACCCAGAATCAAAATCTGAGTTACAAACGTTCGCTTTGAAAATACATAATTATATTCAAAGATTTGCACACATTTTCACGACTTTCTCAAAAAATAGCAGATCTACAAGCTCGCAGCGCGGCACTCGGTGCCGCGCTGTGAGCTTTGTATATCTGCTATTTTTCACTGGTTAAAGCATTCAATAATTCTAGGCCTAAATGGGTTAATCAGTTTGGATGATGAAGTGAGCTCTCCCGTCCAGGTTGGAGTGTGTTCACGGTGCAGCAGACAGCTGGACACCCCACCCCACCCCACCCCACCAGAGCCAGAGACACATGTGCATGATGAGACGCCTCAGCAGGAGGCTTTTCAGTGGAAAGGTGCTGAATTGAATTTCCACTGAAGAACAACCACAATGAGACATACTTTCCATTGCCATTACAAAGGACAGACACTGCCAATGCTGTAAATAGTTTACACAACTCACGGAGACAAACACAGAGGCGCAAGCACACACGCACGCACGCACACACACAAAAACAAACATACGCACATGGACATGGTTGCATGCAAAGGCACACATGCACATGCCCACATGTGTCTGTACCCCGCACATATTGCATATACACACACACACACACACACACACACACAAAGAGGCACGAGCACGCGCACACACACGTGCACGCGCACACGCACACGCACACGCACACACACACACACACACACACACACACAGGAATTCACTTTTCCACAGCTCTTTCTCAACAATGCTTCTTCATTGCAACAGTTTGGTGGTCCATGCAAAAGCAAACCAGTAAAAACTTTCCACTCTTTTCTATATCTAGCAACCATTTACCTTTATGACCACATTTAACATTGTGTGCCTTCTAAACAGATGTACGGTGATGTTTGAAGCCAACAGTACATGAAATAAAATAAAATACACTCATGCCTGCCAATTCCAGTCCTGTTTTCCTCTATCGACCACATAATAAAACACACTTATTGGAGCTTTATTAAATAAAAAATGAGTTTAAAAAAAAAAACGAAACGAAAGAAAAAACAAACAAACATAGTTGCAGGCAAATGTGTCTTGTTCAGTGAGTGAGTTGTTGTTTCCAAGAGGTCATGGAATTTAAATGAACAGCTAGCTATTTCATTTTGTGATTTAATGTAATATCGCAAAAGCAAAGTGAGAACATTTCTGTGTGGTGTAAATAAGTGAAAAGGTCCCACAGATATCTTTCCCTGCCCATCAGTACATACATGTAAAGTATGCAAGCTCAATTTCTTGACTCTCTCTCCACACAGTAAAATCCTCAGAGTTAACAGTTTGTAACGCAAGTTAAATTAACACACAGATTGTGTAGGAGTCCAAATAAGTCCAAATATAGACGTGTTGTTTGTCTTGGCAGTTTCCTCATACCTTACTACTTCGTGCCAAAGATATTGAGGGAATTCTGTTTTTTTTGGGGGAATTCACCTCTGAATTCATATGTACTTCAGCTAGTAGTCCACCTCTCTTTCTCTCTACGTCTCTCTTTCCATCTCCATGTCCTGGTCTACTTTACACTTAATGGACCCTCTGGGGTTTTCATAAGCCCACATCATGCCCATTCCTCCAAGCAGATCACTCTAATAAAGTGGTTTCTCAACATTTACCAGACACTCCTGGTTTACCGAAACAGAGCCCAACTGGTGTCACAGCCAGTAATTAAGGGCTAAAAGCATTCCCACTCATAGGGACCATAGTCTTTAACCTATTTACCGTACACACCGAAATTGACCATCTAGTGCCTAATTTATGCCTCAGCTAGCAATTCAAGCCTACAGCATTCCCACTTACAAAGAAACAACATTCCCAATTATAAGGGCCTTACGCACGAATAACATTCAAACATTTACGGGATACCCCAAGATTACTGATCCAGAGCCTGATTTATGTTGTAGACAGTAATTCAAGCCCACAACATTCCCACTCCCGAAGCCTTACTCTCCTGAAATTTACCGGATATCTCAAGTCTCTGGATTTAGCATCTAATTTATGGCCCTGAACCAAGGTTGAAGCAAGCAGCAGCGCTGCTCATTTTAAATTCTCCCTATTATCTTGGCTAGTGACCAGGCTTAAAACTGCAGCCTATGGGCTTGTACCAAACAGCCATAACCGTCAAGCTAGGTTTATAGGCAGGGCGAGTATTTATGAGAAATAGTCCATCCCCATATTACTGTAAACTGGTATGTTACTGTAACCAGTGTTGGCTTGCCACATGTGAAGATCATTAGCAGTGACAGAGTGACATGCAGGAAACCGCATGCATGCGGACATCCGTGTGCACGCACAGAAGCTCTCTCTCTCTCTCTCTCTCTCTCTCTCTCTGTCTCTCTCTCTCTCACGCACACGCACAGTGCCATTACGTGGAAATAACCATAAACACGCTATGACTAACTTTGAATCCATAAAAGAGTCACAGATGCCAGATGAGCCCGTTATGGCCTGGTCACGAAGCTACAGTACATACTGTACATGCACTGTACCACAAACCAACCAGAACCCAGGCTGCCAGGAGACAGAAAGAGCATCCAATATGAAAATAATTGATTAATGTGTGTCCAAAAAGTGTGTTTGAAGAAAATGCTGAATGTGAGAAAATCATGTTAGGCGAAAATGGTCGGGTAGGTTTATGTGCCAAAATGTAAAGCTGCCTGGTATAGCACCAAGGCCAACAAACTGGCCTACTGGTCCAGAGTTGTCCGAGATTAGCAGCCACACACACGCGGATAGGTGCGAAAACATAGTCGAAGACAATGACTCTGAAACCAGTCTAGCATCACAAGTGGTTTCTATAGACCGTTTTCCTGATTACTCCCCTGTAAGAGAGCGCGCCGCCATTGCAGAGTGTAAACAGCAGCCAGTGATGGAGTAGAAGTAAAATGATTGAAAATGGGAACTCAACTAAAGTACAAATAATTAAAATTGTACAGTGCTTAAGTAAATTTAGGCTACTAGTTACTTTACTTAACCGTTTACACCACGGCAATGGGGGCGCCGCCCTCTACAGCAGTGGTTCTCAACCTGTGGATCAGGACCCCCAGGGGGGTCCCCAAATTATTTTGAGGGGTCCCCAGATGAGTAACTTAATGTGCAAAATTGTTTTCTCACTCAACAGTAAACAAACCAACATTAAGTTTAAGTGTATACAGGGTATCTGCACATTTCTAAAGTGTCAATTTGAGGACTTTTTACCTCTAAAATGACAAATTAAACCTTGGCGATAGTGTCAAATATTAGAGGCAGAAATTGTCCAGGCGTTGTGAGCATGTAGATCTGCTATTTTCACAATAGAACCAACCGTATTATACAAAATGTAATGCCTCAACTCTTAGTAGTTGTCAGGGTGGGGGGGTCGCCAGTTAAAATATGAGTATTTTGGGGGTCATGGCCAGAAAAGGTTGAGAACCACTGCTCTACAGGGTGTCGCTCAGGAAATCGGTCTATAGATCCTGTCCTTGTGGACTTTTTGCATTCTCTTCCACTTACATATGTGCCGTTGGTGGACTCTCCAGTGGGTAGAGACCCAGGACTGAGGACAGGGGAGCTGGCTGGACTACAGAGCTCTGGGAAAGGGTTGGGAATGGCTGGAAGAGACGACGTCCTCAGCTGCTGCTCCTCTTCCTGCAACCTCCTGGAGCGGGACCAAGAAGAATTACACAACCATGATGGTTAGCACGTTCAAGTTTAGCACGGGGAATGGTCAGCTTGTAGACTGCTGGTGTTTATCCATCTCATTTTCATCATAGAAATGTCTCTGTAGTTTGTCACAGGAATGCTAGCCTACTCAGTGTGACAACAATGCCATCTGTCTTTGTCCTGTCTTCAAACAAACCCTCTGATTATACAAAGCACTAAGTCACCCCGTGTCTGTTGGCCATGTGACCATGTACACTGTAAAATCCTAAAACTCTGAGAGTGTACATGTTTAATTGGTTACATTTGTGAGTTACAAATGGAGGAATTAGCATTGAGGATTTTACTCTACATGAAAGCATAACATGATGACTGGGAAAGCTGGGTAATAAAGTTATCAAACATAAGTTCTGAGATATAATGAGAATAACGGCAATAAAATCCACAAAACGTAAAAGCATGCCTCTGGTTATGCTAAGGGATACTCTGCTGTCTAATGTTCTTTGCTCTTCCCCACTGATTTCTCTCTCATCTCTGTCCAAAAACTGGTCATGCCTACTTCCTCTTCCAGAGGGAATGGTTATATAAATGTAAGAGCAACTTTAAAGCGGCAGGAACTTATTTTGATGAATAAAATGTGATTTTTATCCAATCTGTTTGGTAGAGTATGTTAATACAATATACTGTACATCTGCAATGGCTGGACCCTGCAGAAGGCAGACTTGTTAGTGAACATGGGTTCATAGGTATGTTTTAATTAAAATACACAAACTAACATTTCCGTGACATTTCCATTGCCTGCGTCATTTTGCCATGAGTGTCAGGGCCTCAGGGGGCAGATAATCGCTAGTTACTAAAAATAGTGTTTTGAGAAGTTATCAAAATGTGAAATGATCATTGTGAAAAAATGTATACCAGTGAAAGATTATATATAAAAAATAAAAAATAAAGTTTAATTTAAAAAGTTACACTGTATGACTTTAATAAGGATGCAATCTGGATAGCTTTAAAAAAAGAAGTTGAGTGGGTGCAGTCAGAGTGGAACTCTGAGATAAAACCCTCTGACATGTGCAGAAAGCTGTGCGGGAGAGCCAGTTGGTATTAATAAACTATAGTTGTACAGTATCCAGGCTCGTGTCTGTTTCTTTCCATAATGAACAGTCTAGCAGTGAGTGGACGGCACACACCCCAGCAGCCTATACACACACCATTTTCTGCAATATTCATTGTTTCTTCAATATTAAACGACCACATGACTTTCAAGCAGCTCTTAATTAAGGCTCATATAAGCTCATGATCCGTGAAAGCGACAGTAGAGTGTATAGATAGGTCTTTTGGGAGCGTAACGTTATTACGATAGTTCTATACTCGATAGTTCGGCGTGACATTTGTCCGACACTGGTGAATGCTAACCTGGTGAAATGCTAACCTGCCGACGCTGGTGAATGCTAACCTGGTGAATGTTAGCCTGGCGAATGCTACTATTTCTTAAACCTAACCCTTACCCTTCCCCTAACCTCAGTAAAACTATGCCTAAACCTAACCCTAAAACCTAACCCTAACCCTTAGTCGGACTAATGGGACGTCAAGATATCGAGATTTCACCAGGTCTATCCCCACATAGAATGTTTGATGTGTCTAGTAATACATTTTCAATGAGAGGTGAGCATTCAGGGTGCGACCCGGTGAAGTTGTCGCATTTGTTCTCGTCTCACGCACCCGCCCGACAAGAGCTGAACTCTGGTTAACTTGTTTTCTCCATGAAGCGCAGAGTGATTGTCAATGTCTGCATGTAGAAGAAGCACAGCGCGACCCCACGTATCCACGTGAGAACACAGGCGGTTTTGATGCACCCTGTGTGAAAAAATCAAACCCAAGTTTGAAGTGAGCGGTGGTGTGTGTGTGTGCCTGTGTGCGTGCGTGCTGCTCACCCAGGTGTGTGTGTGTTGGGGGGGGGGTGAGAGTGTGAGCCATACTTGCTCACTCAGGCCACCACTGCTATTGCAGTTGATGCTCAGGGCAGGCTAGACTCAACAGCACCTCTCTGGTCACCCAGGGGTACTGAGGCTACACCAGAGGCTACATACAGACACACATACATACATACATACATACATACATACATACATACACGGATACACACACGGCCACGCTATGGAGACGGTGTGACCACCGCTCAAAAAGCACAAGACTAAACCATTTTAAGCCTGGTTTAACGTTGTGGAGAAAAAAGTGCAGTGCTCTGAAATGTATGGCATTTCCCACTGAAAGCAACATTTGTGCCTATAGGAATTCATTTCATCACCGGCAAGCAGGCTTGATACCGTGAAACTGTCGTGCTCGCTTTACGCACGCCCCCTGCCCACATTGAAATATGTTGCGCTTGTTTGGATGTGATGCGCTAAAAACACGTCTATTCACATGAGGGGCGCATTGCGACCTCAGGGAAAAAAGGAGTTGTGTGGCTACCCGTGTGAAAAAACCATTACCCTCAACAGTCGAACAGAAACTTTTGAAGAGTCAGTCTGTGAGAACTATCGGGTTGGTCAGTTTGTGAAATTCAAGCTATAGCTACAGTATCTGGCTCCATCTTTCTCTCTCCCTTTTGCACCACTCCCCCCCCCCTCTCTCTAACTTTGTCTCTGTGTAGAACCCAGTGGGTTCAAAAGGGAATAGGCCTTTTGATGTCGTCCCATTTGAGCTACGGAGCAGGGTTATCCAGAGGTCAGCACTGAATAATAACTTCAGTGCCTGACTCTGTATGTCGGTATGATCGCACGCACACACGTGCGCGCCTGTGTGAAGTGTGTGTGTGTGTGTGTGTGTGTGTGTGTGTGTGTGTGTGTGTGTGTGTGTGTGTGTGTGTGTGTGTGTGTGTGTGTGTGTGTGTGTGAGATCATACAAATGGGAGACATTTGGTTCCATTTGTGCAATCCCAGAATTACATTAACACTGAGGATTTTAACTGTGCGTGTACCCAACCGTTCCCCCGTTGGTTCTGCCAAATACTCTACAGAGAGAAGAAATGTGTGTGTGTGTGTGTGTGTGTGTGTGTGTGTGTGTGTGTGTGTGTGTGTGTGTGTGTGTGTGTGTGTCCAACTCTGTGGATGTGTCATGCGAGCAAGCCCATTGCCTTTCATG
>NC_137811.1:47832983-47940483 GCF_963921795.1 Nannobrachium achirus | reverse complement strand
CCATAAGGGTACACATAACACATACTGCACAGTAGTGATTTACCCCACCACTACGAATGCCTACACCACTGTGATAGTTTGTGTCTGTGGGATGTATGTGTATATGTATATGTGTGTGTGTCTATGTGTATGTGTATGTGTGTTGTATATATATATACAGATCCTTCTCAAAAAATTAAATATTGTGTGAAAAAGCATTGCAGATGCCCTAGCACCCCAAATCATAACTGACTTCGGGAACTTCCCACTGGACCTCAAGCAACTCTGACTTCAGAAGGTTGACATTTCTCTATTATAAATCCTTGTTTTGAGTGGTCTCGTGTAATATTGTAATATTTTGAAATATGGACTTTTGATATCCATGAGCTGTATGCTATAAAAAATCTAAAATGTAACAAAAAAAGGTTTGGAATAATTCACTGAATGTCCAATATATCTAGAATATATGAAAGTTTAAAGAAATATATGTATATAAATATATTTACACAATATTCGAATTTTTCGAGAAGGATCTGTACACACACACACACACACACACACACACACACACACACACACACACACACACACACACACACACACACACACACACACACACACACACACACACACACACACACACACACACACACACACACACACACACACACACACACACACACACACACACACACACACACTTAAAAAATATAGTGCCACACCCCAGAGTGGTCATTTCTACTGGAGAGACTCTAACAGCACAACAGGAATTCAGTGAATGCCAAATATATATATATAGCCTATATATATATATATATATATGGATGTGTGTTTTGTCTGTCAGGGAACAAGCAGCCATGGAAAGGCAGATTGCAGCGTTATGTTATGTGTAGTTCCAGTGGCTGACATTTAACCCAGCCTAACTATTAGACGCAGTGGGCGCCAGATTTAACAGAGCACCCGGGGAGCAGTTAGAGGTTAAGTGACTCAGGGACAGAGAGACCAGGGCCGGGGGGACGAACCAGGGACCTCGTATTCCCTGGTGAACAATCAGCGCATTCAACCACAGCCTTCCCACAACCTGGATTAAAGAGAAAGAACCTGACAGCCGTTTTTTATTGAAATCTCTATCAATGGCTTTAGAGGCTGTACTGTATACACTTGGAAACTTGGAGATACGAGGTTTCCACCTGACAACGACGATATATTCATGTCCAGACTCTCTAACCTACATTCAGTCAACCTTGGAAAACTCAAAGACACCTTTGGTTATGTTCAGAGCAGCAGCAACAAATTCAACATAAAATCTATTAAAATAGCACGATGAAAGGAGGTCGAATTAATGTGTTTGTATGTTATGTATAAATGTCTATGTGTCCAAAGAATGAAAGAAAGAAAGCCTGGCAAAAACTGTAAAATCACCTTCACAGTATTATGTACCAGTAAGACTCCCTAATCGGGAGATAAGCGACCGTTGGTCGCTTATCTCCACAAATATCACAACCTCCACCTCTCACGTCATACGGGTAGCCATAGTTACACCTGGAATGTTGTATCTCCATATATGGAGATAACCTACGCATCACACAAAGTCTGACCTCACCAGCCCATATTTGGGCATGGACGACTTATATCTCCATATACGGAGATGGCCATATATGGAGATACGATGACATCACAGAGTCCACAGCTGATGATGTGGCGTGATGTCATACAATACACAAACAAGCCCTATATAAAGGGGCAATTCTCACCAGGGAAGAGAGCATTGCCTGGAATGTTGAATCTCCATATATGGAGATAACCTACGCATCACACAAAGTCTGACCTCACCAGCCCATACTTGGGCATGGACGACTTATATCTCCATATACGGAGATGGCCATATATGGAGATACGATGACATCACAGAGTCCACAGCTGATGATGTGGCGTGATGTCATACAATAAACAAACAAGCCCTATATACTGATGCGATATGATGACATCACAGAGTCCACAGCTGATGATGTGGCGTGATGTCATACAATAAACAAACAAGCCCTATATACTGATGCGGAGATATGAGCAGGGCAAAGGTGTGACGTGTGACGTGTGACCGACCGACGGACGGACGGCCGGTGGAGGTTTTCATAGTAAACTGCTCCCTGACGGTCGCAATAAATGTCTATGTGTCCAAAGAATGAAAGAAAGAAATCCTAGCAAAAACTGTAAAATCATCTTCACAGTATTAAGTGATCATAGCATGACAGCGGTCCTCAAAAAGGTTCTAGGGACATAAGGGTCCCTCATCACCGACCTAGAAGGCCCTCCAGCATGCAGACTGACTGAGCTGTTTGCATACAAAGCAACACACATCACATACTCACGCGCAGACGAGCGTCAAAATCATTCATCATATTGCACAGGAATAAGCACGTCACAATCATGGCAAACAAACATATCACGTCACACGAACGTGACTGTGTACACAAAGGCATACACACTTCTCTGTGCAGAATGACAGGTCACACACACACACACACACACACACACACACACACACACACACACACACACACACACACACACACACACACACACACACACACACACACACACACACACACACACACACACACACACACACACACACACACACACACACACACACACACACACATTAAATCCACAAGGATTTGGACCCATTTGAACCTGCAGAGCAGACCATAGTTGTTTGTCTTTGACACAGTGTTTAGAAAATAGAAATTACACCAGCTAGTTGGCCTTGGCAGGCATATGAGGGGACATAAACACCTTTATTTATGCCCGCCAAACACACAGCGGTCACAGCACGCCAGGCCCAACAATATTACAGCCATTAATTAGATCCTCTTAAAATATCAGGGCCAGCTCATGCAGTGGGAAGCGGACAGACATACAGGCCAACAGACGTGCTGTATCACAAAGTAAAAGCTGCAGTGTTCATTTAACTCTGAGAGGATAAAAATATAACGGACCGAAGGGATTGGGTTACATTTGTGCACAGTCAAAGTGGATGAATAAAGGTGGAGGATTTTACTGTGTGGGTAACTTGTCCTCTGGGAGCCATGTTGCTGGCCCTTAAAACTAAGTTGTATCCTTAACTTGCATCCAAGTGGTATCCTTCACTCTAATCACTGTAGCTCAGGCGTCTTCAACGTTTTCAAGCCAAGGATCCCTTAGTTGAACTTGAGAGAGAGATGAAGCAGGGACCAACCTTTTCAAAAATGACATATAGTGTCATTGTTTGACAGCACAATCAGTGAATTTTGGATTCATGTCAATTTGTGTTTTCAGATATTTAACCACTTGAACCGTCAATACTTAATAAACTTGAACTTTCACTCTGTACTTAGTCTGCTCTTTTCCCCCTCTACACGAAACCTCTTTGCCGAAAATAGCCGATCTACAAGCTTGAAGATCTCTGGGGGCCCCCTGTTGAAGACCCCTGCTGTAGATCAACGATTACCAACCTGTGGGCTAGGGCTCACTTGTCGGCCGTGAGTATAATGCCGGTGGCGGAAGTGGGCCCCCAAATAATTGGCAAAATACTACGATTGCATAATCTGAATGAATCTTCTGATAATTAGCAACTAAGTGAGACATGACAAAAACAAAACTATAGTATTGACAAGCAGATCCATATGGCTCTTTGCTTCTCCACAGCCCAGACCACAGAGCATTCACTATGTTCACTATTATTAATTAATTGAGGCCCAAGCTCACATCACCCACAGTACACAGACACAGATAAACATGCACACATGTATACGCACAGTCGCACACAAATGAATACTCAAGACTTAAAGCTATACTGTGTAAGTTGCTCAACTAGTGGTCTGTAGCAGTATAGCAAACCGCGGTCGCGTCTGCTTTTTTCGGCCGTTTTTCGCCACGGACCAGGCCTTCAGACCACCGCGTCCACCTCGCCTCGCCGAGACGCATCCATAGAGGTCTCTCGTGTCCCTCTACGAGCAGCGGTAGGGGAGTTACATGCTAGACTTCTAGACCAGCGTAAACAAAGCTGTTGAAGCAAGCTATTTCCTGAAGAGACACAAGATGCACTGTAATTGGCCGGTAGTGTATCATGTGTGTATGAACAGCAATGTGATTGGCCAACATATACGGATGATGCAGATGACCTCATTTTTCCACGAAATCCGGACCCCGGCAAGGATCATAGAAAACATATAAAGAGAAGGCTTTAGAAGCTGAAAATAACGGAGTGGGTGTTCTAAAACTTTAGCGATTTAACAGTTAGGACAATTTTAAGATTTGTTTTATAAAAAAAGTTACATGGTATAACTTTAAACGTTGTTGTTTTGTTCATTCACACCGTCCTATCAAGACACAGACCTTCCTTAACCTCCTACACTGTAAAATTGGGTGAGTTTTCATCTAACACTTACAGGTCAGTTATTCTGTATGTGCAATGTGCATACATGTTAGAATGTACATTCTAAAACGGCTAGATTCTGATTGGCTGGTTGCTGTGGTATATTAGACTATAACCCACACCTTGA
The DNA here is from genome assembly GCF_963921795.1 of Nannobrachium achirus. NCBI lineage: Eukaryota > Metazoa > Chordata > Actinopteri > Myctophiformes > Myctophidae > Nannobrachium > Nannobrachium achirus. The sequence continues at coordinate 47,935,960 of NC_137811.1, read as the reverse complement.
ATCAGTTTATATCAAAGCCAGGTGTTTTATTTCTTTCCACTGTGCCGTGAGGCTGAACTAGAGAAGCGAGTGTTTGATTTTCTCTCAAATCCTGCCGTGCGGGTGCTTACCGCCCGCATGCATAGGACAGTGACTGAATGGCTCCGGGCGGGGCTTGTAAAGGGAACAAGCGCCCTCTATTCTCCAGGCACCACTCGGCTGTTAGTTTAGGTTGCTATGCTAGCGTTTTTGATGTGATGTTCACCCACATAGCAGCTAAATCTGGATGAAAATAAACATGTGTATGGATCGAATATGGTTCTTAACATGAGACTGATCTAACACATAAGTGTCGTTTCCCTATTGTTTGGCAAAAAGAATGACGTGACTTTATAAACACACACTGGCTTCCGTAAGTTCCGTTCCTGGATGTGGCTGGTAAACAAGGAAATGTCTCTTCCTGGTGGCGGAGAAGTGTACTTTTTTCTTTAAATAATGGAATGCTATGATTTTCATGTTGCAATATTGTGACCGTTTTAGAAAAGCAATAAGCCACGCGAGGCTTGTGGTCACCCTCTTGTGGCTTATTGCTTTAGTACAGGGGTCTTCAACATTTTCAGGCCAAGGACCCCTTAGCTGAGAGAGAGATGAAGCAGGGACCCCCACAACCTGTTCATAGATTCCATATAGTTTCATTGTTTGACAGCACAATCATCAGTGTATTTTGGATTCATGTCAATTTGTGTTTTCAGATATTTAACCACTTGAAATTTCAATACTTAATAAACTTGACCTTTCACTCTGTACTTAGTGTGCTCTTCTTCCCCTCTACACCAAAGCTCTTTGCCAAAAATAGCCGATCTACAAGCTCACAACGCCTCGCAGCGCGAGGCGTTGTGAGATTGTAGATCTGCTATTTTTGGCTAAAGTTCTCAGAATATGGATATTAGGGTTCAAGTGGTTAATATAAAAAAGGAGAAAGAAACTTCTATCACTCAAAGATTTGGGGGACCCCCTGTAGTAACTCTGGGGACCCCCTAGGGGTCCCGGACCCCCTGTTGAAGACCGCTGCTTTAGTATATATCTATGTGTGTCACATGAGTGCATATATGTTGCTCTCCCTCTACAAAGGCCTGTTAGGAATAACTTAAGGTGGGAGCTTGGTTTCCAGCCACATCAATCAGATCACGGCTGGTCAAACTCTCCAGAGACGTGTCGTATGTGAGATTACCGCACCGCATTGGTACCATTGATGGGATTTGTTGCCTAGCAGCTGTGCTCCTGGCTGTGGAGCCGCCCTGCACAGCCACGCCAGTCATGGCTCCAGTAAAGGCTTGAGTTGTCCATCTACAAACTACAAGATAGTCCAGATCGGCTACTGTCGCTGGGCGGACTCAGGCGTGCAAATAAGTATAACTCAGGCAGAATTGTCTGAATCTTGACGCCCAACTCTCATGCATGGATGCATGCACATAGCAAGAGACGCTGCTTCCCGCTGATTCTGTCTTTTTGCTTTTCACAATAATAATAACCTGAAAAGGTGCTCATCGGAGCACAGGTCTCCGCCAGGTCAGGTAGGTTATTGTGGGCCAGCAATGTTCGGAATTAGCCAAACAGGATGGAATATGCAACTTCAGTCAAAATAAACAAAACTACTTCACTACTCACTAAACCAAAGGTAGTTTTGCGCTGTTGAAAGTCTATTCTCTGCGGTGGTGAACCCCTCAGCACCCCACCTACTCTGTAAAATACATTATTTTTGTCATGAAATAAAACGCACCCACCTCGAGGCCACCGCAGATACAATGGTTAACAACCCGGAAATAAGCGGGGGTCGAGTTGGATGCACTTTATTTCATGCCAAAAATAGTGTATTTTGCAGAGTGGGTGGGGTGCTGAGGGGTTCACCACCGCGGAGAATAGACTTTCAACAACGCAAAACTACCTTTGGTTTGGTGAGTAGTGAAGTAGTTTTGTTTATTTTGACTGAAGTTGAGCGCTCGGAGGGGCTGAGATACTGGGGTCTAGCCATTTGCCGACTGGTCTGTCAGAGCGGTGACGCGATGGACCAGAGCTACTCCAGGGAGTACCGTATGTGTGCACAGTTAGATCGGACCAACGGTGCCGGCAGCCAGAGATTAGAAGATGGACGGACACACGGACACACACACAGGGGGAAAAACATGCAGTAGTCTCGGCCCCGCCTTCAGCCCAGCAGAGATAATAATAATTATTATAGCCTTAATTTGTTGTTACATGTTGGTACATTTGCATATACCTGGAATTGAGCATCTACCCAATTGAGCATTTACCCATCCTAACTATTAAAGCTGAGTTATACTTAGCTGTGCGCCAGCGAACCACACAGCCTATAAATCAGGCATTAGGAGCATAGGGTGACCATTTTAACTGCTCCAGGGAATCAGTTAGAGGTTAAGTGTCTCTGTCAACAACACTTGCACACAAAGCATGGAGTAGCAAACTGGGAACCTCAGTGCACAAAATCGGTCTATATTCAAGTGATCATGATGGATCCGTCAAAGACTTTTCATTCCTAACTGGCGAATTCCGAACATTGCTGGCCCACAATAACCTACCTGACCTGGCGGAGACCTGTGCTCCGAGGAGCACTTTTTTCTAGTTTCCCCCATGAAGCTGGTTTCCTGTGGAGTTACAATAAGGTTTTCAGCTGTCAAATTCTAAATTATGAATGTTTAACAAGGTGCACGCCATTCTTTATCAAGGTATGGTGGTTTGATTGTGACACATCACCTACAAAATCATACTGTACATACAATTATTTTAAAGCCCAGTAAACATTTGCTACAAATCCCTTGATAAGCCCTTTGATAGCTTCTCATTTCAGAAATATGAAATCATGCAGGCTGCTGTTCCAACAAAGCTTCACTGTTCTCTAATGGGTTTATGACTACTCTGGGCTTATCGCAAACACAGCAAGTAGCTGGTGCCTCTATTAAAATCCTATAAGAATAAAAGAGCGGATTTGGAAGAAAATTTGTTTTAATAACGTCAGCAAGGATTATCACTTCACTGCTAAAAATACCAGAGCACTGGGGCTAAGTTCAAATGTTTGTTCAGCTGGTAAAAAAAAACAAGAAAAAAAAAAAAAAAAAAAGAAAAACGGGTGCTGTGAGATGTTGGTGAACACTGGAACAAGGCATTTGCAACTTGTTGAAACTAATTTGACACATTATTTATTTTATTTTAATTCCTTTATTCAAAGCTATACTGTGTAAGTTGCTAAACTAGTGGTCAGTCGCGGTATTGCTTTTTTCGTCCGTTTTTCGCCCGGAGTCACCGAGGACCACCGGAGCAGCGCCGCAAACCACCGCAACCGATACGAATCCATGGAGTGGTAGAACGTAATTTTCTGAGCAGGATTTGGGGAATAAGAGGTTAAGCATCCTTCACCATCGTAAACACTGGTTGCTGAGGGAAGCTACTTCCTGAAGAGTCGGTTATTGGCCGGTAGTGTATCATGTGTGTATGATCTGCGATGTGATTGGCCAACGTATACACAACGTATACAGATGATGCAGATTACGTAATTTTGCCGGGAAATCCCGCCCCTGTCACTGCTAAGAAGAAAACATATAAAGAGAAGGCTTCAGAAGCTGAAAATAACGGAGTGGGTGTTCTAAAACTTTAGCGATTTAACAGTTAGGACAATTTTAAGATTTGTTTTATAAAAAAAGTTACATGGTATAACTTTAAGTGTGCTTGCAGTGCAGTGGCACTGTTTTTGTTATCCTTCATACTAGCAATCAATGCTGGACAATGATGAAAATAACTAGATTAAAATATTATGCAATCATTAAATAAGTTGGACATTTGCTGGGAGTATTAACTTGAACCCCAACCCCAAGACTCCACCAAAAAGACGGCGTCGTCCCGATGTCAACAAATTAACAGGGGCGAATCGGGCATCCGACGCCGGCACCGAACGCAGCGAGTGGAGTACCCTTCATTAATTAAAAAGGGAACGTTCTCCACGTTGACGCTGACGCAACGCTCGCCGGGGGGGTAACCCCTTTTAACTGAGAATTTATACTTAAATAAAATAAAATAGGCAAACAAGTGAAACAACAACATCAGAACAGTCTGGGGAAACCCATAATTTAAGGTTCTTCTTAAGTGAAAGATCAAAGTTTGAAGAGAGAGTTACTGGTGTATTTCTCATCCCACACCTTTATTAGAATCGCCCCAAAAAATTGTGTGTTTGTTTGTGTGTTTGTGTGTGTTTCCATCTGTAACTCCACGTTCAGCAGTTGTTCAATTGTCTAAAAAACATAATACAAAAATCAATAACGCATGTACCTTGCCCAACATCAACTTTATCACCTTCAGATGTGTCTCTACTTCTCATATAATGCCAAAATGTTTAATTTTTTTTGGGCCTTATATTGCACAAGCCATAGTTGACCGACGACGCGATTCACGTCACAAATGGGCGTAAACAAACACTGCCTGCAAGCAGAGATGCAGAGATGGAGGAGATGGGGGGGGGGCAGTTGAGAGAGAGCAGCGGCACAGTATAACATATGATAGGAATAGCGTGCTTTAAACCTTCTACTTTACCCTTTCTGACTTTCCTGGCTGCAATGACAACCTTAATGCAGCTAGCAACAAAGGACCTATCTAATTTCGTCATGTGCCCACATGTGTCATAATTAATCCCACAATAACTGTTCCACTCTGTCTTTCTGTGCGCATGGTCGCATTTCCCTCGGAACACTCCGGACACGGGACTGTAATCATCATGTATATAACCCAAGAGGACCTGTTAGGACCCGTACTGTGTGTGTGACGTGTGTGTACTTTCTGCTTTTTATGCAAACTATAAAGCAAGCAAGCAATCAATCAATGTGTGTGTGTGTGCGCTGGCGTGCGCTTCTGCAGAAAATAAGTACTGCTGCATGGTTAATCGTTTTCAAACCGAAATCGCGATGCCCGCGATTAGCGAATCGCAAAGGCCACGGTTTCTCTGCAAAGTAGACTTCCCAAGCAATATGGAGACGTTTTAATTTTTGAAATCCCTTCATAATTGACTAAGGAATGATCAAATCAAACTGTGGTGGTGACTTTCTTTGCTTCCGAGCATCCACACCGCTGAAAGTGAAAGTGAATTTGGCACAGTGGCCACTGTGCAGGACTCTGCCAGTGCGTGGGAACTAGGGGTGCTGCAGGTGTTCCAGCACCCCATGGGGAAGTTTTCAATTTTTTATTTAAATAAGAAAAGAACAAATCAAACATAGCAAAAATACGTTGCCTGTTGTTGTCGTTTTTTATTTATTCATTTATATATATATATATTTTATATATATATATATTTCCATTATAAAATGGATTAAAAAATTATAAAAAATATTAGGCCTATTATTTTTCAAACATAGCAAAAATACGTTGCCTGTTGTTGTAGTTTTTTATTTATTCATTTATATATATATATTTTATATATATATATATTTCCATTATAAAATGGATTAAAAAATGATAAAAAATATTAGGCCTATTTGCGCCCGCAGGAAGGCCCCATAGCAGAATCACGCTTAGGGCCCCCATGGGCCCAGAAACGGCTCTGGCTATGAACAACAACGTGTGTAGAAATTACCTAAAACAAACAACATCTGTGTAGAAATGACATGATGAAATAAACATGATTTAAAACATCAAAACATCGCAGGCACCGTTTTCTATAGTTCACGATTCGGTGTATAACACCAACGGCAACGTCCGTTGACGCTGCGAGTGGAAAAGTACTGAAATGTTTCTACTTAGGTAAAAGTACTCTGTTACAAGTAACGTGTGTGTTCGAATGTGTTACTTGAGTAAAAGCACAAAAGTATTAGGCTACCGATGCCAAAATCATTCCATGTTCTACAACAACTTCATAATTAAAAAAAAAATCAAACCTTGGTTCGAAGTGGAGCGGTGAATTTGAGCAGTTCCAGGTCTATGTTTTTGATTCTATGTGTTCTAAATCTATGAATTCTGTCCTAGATCTATAATGCAGTGATGTTGCTAGCTTTTTAATGTGTCATGCTGTTGTGTGTGTGTGTGTGTGTGTGTGTGTGTGGGGGGGGGGGTTAGTGTTGGTGCGTGCGCGTGTGTGTGTGTGTGTGTGTGTGTGTGTGTGCGTTTGTGTAGTGAGTGTGGGTGGGGGGGTGTGTGTGTGTGTGTGTGTCATGCTGTTGTGTGTGTGTGTGTGGGGGGGGGGGGGGTGAGTGTTGCTGCGTGAGTGTGGGTGGGGGGGGGGGGTGTCATGATGTTGTGTGTGTGTGTGGGGGGGGGGGGGGTGAGTGTTGCTGCGTGCGCGTGTGTGTGTGTGTGTGCGTGCGTGCGTGCGTGCGTGTGTGGGGGGGGGGGGGGGGGGGGAGGGTGAGTGTTGCTGCATGTGTGTGTGTGTGTGTGTGTGTGTGTGTGTGTGTGTGTGTGTGTGTGTGTGTGTGTGTGTGTGTGTATGTGTGCCTGCACAACAGCGCCCCTCCTTTAACTTGTGTGGCCACTCAAGGTATTGCCAGGCTACAGACATAGCCACCCAGAGACATAGCCACCCACGGACATACCTGTCTATTGGGAGCGCTTTCACCGCTCCAAAAACTATTCAACAGTAGGCCTACCATTGTACACTTTATTTCAACATAATATTTAACTTTGCCTTTCCTACTACACTACACATCCCATGCCACCTAAACAAACGCCCAGGAGGTGCTTTTTTTCTATCTTATTATAACCCACCCAGCCAAAACAGAGCAGGCCACCCTGTACCTGAGGGGTTTGTATTTCTGAAACTATTGTATATATCTTACAGACTCAACATTTTACACCATTTTGCATTTTGGAACAAACTGCATATTTAATGTTGAGCTATCCTACATTTGTATTGCTTAGCTGCCCTCTGGACTGTATCCATCTCTTTTTTCTAGTTAACATTATGCTAGCAATAACGTGATTGCTTCTATCTCACAATACTAATTCAGAAAGGCCTTTATTGATTGTTCAAGTGAAGATTGACAGGAAAGATGGAGAGAAAGATGGGGAGAAACACGCGGCAAAGGTCGCCAGGGTCAGGACTCGAACCCACAACACGCTGTCAGGTATTAGAGCCTATGTGGTATGCACCTGAACCGCTAGGCCAGCGGGCGACTCAAGAAAGGAATGTTTTACGAAGTTCCTACGTTGCCCATCTATCTTGTACCACTAGCATGTCCCTTCCATCCAAGCACGACTATGTCATCTCTGCTCCATTTGTTTTCCATCATGCCAGGCCCAAGCATTCCAATGCACTCCTTGCAGACGGACTCCATCGTCTAATCGTGATTTTTGGACATAATCGTGATTATTTTTCATAATCGTCATAATCGTTTCCATGTTGAAAAATGTTCATATATTTAAATAAAAGGTCAAAAATAGTGGAAATAGCTGATCTACAAGCTCACAACGCGTCGCATCGCGACGCGTTGTGAGCTTGTAGATCGGCTATTTCCACTATCAATGTTCTTTTTTAAGTATAAAGTCGTCAAATATGTCAGTAATTATGTGTCATATCAACCATGTGCAACTTAAAAGCAGAAATGTAATTGTCAACGACAAAAACACAATTAAATCGTTAATCGCAATTGTTTGAGTGACAATGAATGGTCATGTAAAATGTCATAATCGTGACAGCCCTAAACCTTACCCCATCCTCGCCTCTACCTCCCATGCTGAGCCAATATTGAGCTTAATCTCATGCTCCGATTGTCATGGGTGAATCTAGTGTGGCACAATTAGATAGACAACGTCATTATAATGGGACCCTGTGTCCATGCAATTTGACCTTTGATCTCCTGAAATGTTTGCAGCGGGAGGGACCCAAATATAATATACGTTAGGACACCATCCCGGGCAGAGAATAATGAGTGAGAAGCCTCCTTCCGTACTGTACTACCAGGCAAGAGGCACGCACACACACACACACACACACACACACACACACACACACACACACACACACACACACACACACACACACACACACACACACACACACACACACACACACACACACACACACACACACACACAACACACACACACACACACACACACACACACACACACACACACACACACACACACACACACACGAGAAGCAGGCTAAGCAAACTATGTAAAGGGAGGGGAAATCTATATCGTTCATCCCAGCTTATAGGCAACCTGCAGAACCTGTTTGCAACCTTTTTGAGTGCAATTGAAAAATAAAACACATCGGCCAAGCAAGCCTAGAAGGATTCTGTAAGTACATTTGTAAGATGTGTAATGTAATCGGTATAACTCTTTGCAGGACATTATGGGCAAGCAGGCCATTCAAAGTTTAACAATACAATCGCAAACGTAATCTACAAAAACAATTTTACATTGACATATTTTGTCACGTTATCAAAATATGGTGGTCTATGTTATAAAGTAAAAAAAATCAAACCTCGGTTCGAAGTGGAGCGGTGAATTTGAGCAGCTGTACCCTATGTGAGTGAGTGAGTGTAAACTGTGCCTGTGAGTGAGTGGTGAGTGTGCCTGGCCTGCACAAAACAGCGCCCCTCCTTTAACTAGTGTTTTGTGTGTGGCCACTCAAGGTATTGCCAGGCTACGGACACGGCCAGCCAGCCACCCAGCCAGCCACAGACATACCCACGGACATACCTGTTCATTGGGAGCGCTTTCACCGCTCCAAAAACATACAACTGTGCCAGTGTTGTGTATGCATGAAGAAAATTAAATACATCTATAAGTATGTTATGGGGATTTTTAAAAGGGGGAATGTGATTGAGAACCAACCTTGATGGTTAGGCGAGCTCCGATTGGCTGACTGCTGGAAGCTTGGACCAATAAGATCAGGCGTTTGTCTGTGATTGTCAGACCGGTCCACATTGTCCTGCTGAGAGAGACAGAGAAGCCAGAACATCAGTCATGCCACTGTGACAGCTGGTCACTGACACAACCACTGTGACAGTGTTCATTTTGATAGCAAATTCTGTTTTAGTCTTGGTCTTCTGAAATTGTTTAGTCTTATGCCTCATTCACACTACAGATATATAGTTGAACGTTTTGCTTGGTAATTCAATGTAATCTCAATGGAAACCAGCTTTAAAGGCTGGGCATGTCGGCTGTCCTTGGAATCCAGCCTTTAAAGCTGGTTTCCATTGAGATTACATTGAATTACCAAGCAAAACGTTCAACTATATATCTGTAGTGTGAATGAGGCATAAGTCTTTTAATCTTAGTCCAAGTCAGTGGTTCTCAAACTTGGGGTCAAACTTTGGGGATCACCAAATTATTTTGTGGAGTCCCCAGATGATTAGCTTAATGTAAATAAAAATGTCTCACTCAACGGTAAACAAACCTACATAAGTGTATACAGGGTATCAGCACAATTATAAAGTGACCATTTAAGGACTATGGGGCAGTCCACGAATCAGGCAGAGGACAGAGAAGAGAGAGAGCGCAGTGCATCTTGGGTGACTCGCAATGACCAGGAAGTTGTGGAACTATAATCTCGCCCTCAACATAAAATGTATTTTAATTGTAATTCTGCCCATTTAAAATATATTTACCCAATCAAATCTCTTAGTTACATCGATATCGTTCATGTGAACTAGTTCGTTGAAGCGTATTCATTATACTCATCGGAATCGCTATGACCGTGCCGCGCCGTACCGCATCGTGGCCATACCGTGCACAATGCAGTGTCTAGCAGGAGACTTCTATGCAAGACTAGTAATCCACATAGCAATTTATTTTATCATTTCAACAAATATTCACTGTGTATTCACTCCATTTTGTTCCAAAATGTTCCTATTTATCATGACAAAGCAAAAAATAAAATAAAAATATAAATAAATATCAATTTAAAACTACACTCTCGCCATCTATACTATAATTTTGCGAATGTCTGTCTGAGTGAGTGAGTGAGTGAGTGTCTGTCTGTCTGTCTGAAACAGCGTTTCTCCTCGGTGGCTGGAGCAATTGATCTGAAATCGCATCACCATCAGCATATGAACACACCTGACATAACTGTGAAGCCCGTTTGTCACTTTCACAAATCGTATGCTGTATAATAGCATTTTTATGGTGTATCTATATCTATTTAGCCTACAGTACCTTTTGTGACCACACATGTTAAGGGAGGGGCGCTGTTGTTCAGGCCATGCACAATCACACACAAACCCACACACACACACACACACACACACACACACGGGAGGGGGGGGGGGGGGGGGGGGAGTGTGTGTGTGTGCAGGCGGGCAGGCGGGCGGGCGGGCGGGGGGGGGGGGGGGGGGGCTTAGCCATTAAACGAAACGGGTATTTCTTACATTGATGCTCCTACATATTATCATGCAAGCACCAGTTAAAGTTACTTTCCATCCCTCATATACTGTATGCACAGTGCACATCCCATAACCCACACACTGCACATCATTTTGGAGCTCATATCTTTGAACGGGTAAGGGCTAGTTAATATTAATGGAAGAATTTTATATTAATGGAAGAATGTGGACTTTGTCCCACTGCATAACTCCGCCCCCGGTAGCAAAAGAGAATGATTTTTCTTGTTGGCCAGTCAGGGACCAATCAGAAGGCTGACAAAGGGTCAATTCCAAGTGCTTGTCAGGGTGGGGGTCCCCAGTTCATATATGATTATTTTGGGGGTCACGGCCTAAAAGTTTGAGAACCCCTGGTCTAAGTCAACAAAATTAACACTGCAACCCTAACCCTTTTGGAATAAGAATGTAACAGAAGTCACACAGACACTGATATGCCCATACAAGCAGCATATGGATGTTCCTGATGTCATCAATATGACATCATAGCACAGAGTAGTCGCTACTATAATGGTACGTACTGGGTATAGTACTGGGTACTCTGACAACGGGTATGTACAATAGGTATTGCATAACAGGGTGGGACATGTATTCCCAACTTGCATTGTTCACAAGCCGGTGCCCAAAGTATGGAAGCCTTACTGAGCCTTGAGGCCCACAGGGCAGGAACCTATCTCCTTTTTCTGTACAGCGTGAGGCAGTTTGATGTTCATCCCCTAGCCTATGATGTACAAACTACAACTGGGTTCCATTTTTATAGTCTTTGGTATGACCTGACTAGAGAATCGAATTCTGAGACTCTTAACCACAAGGCCACTGAGCTGGTGCCCAAAGGGCAAAATAATAATCTATCTATAAATGCGAGAAGTCTCTGCGTGTCTGCGTGTGTGTCTGTCTGTCTGTCTGTCTGTAATCCGCGTATCTCGAGAACCGTTCGTCCCACCGGCTTCAGATTCGGCACGCGCGTCCCCCCCGCGCCACGGAGTGCAGTGACGGGCCTCGACCCTACCCGACGCGCGGTTTTCCCTAACCGGCGCGAAACGTTCGGAATCTCCTTATGCGGGGCTGATTGTTGACATCAGGCTGTTCCGGAGGAAATCGAATCGGCGCAAGCGCTGACTCATTGTGACATCACTTCATAAAAGGCTCTGACATCACGTATGCCACATGAGTCAACACAAAATGCCATGGTTACGTATTGAATGTCATCAGTATGACCCGTTCATCCCACCGGCTTCAGATTCGGCACGCGCGTTCCCAGATGGTCAAAACGGGTCCTACAGAGATCTCCATATATGGGCATAAAATGGACATTGACAGATATCTCCATATATGGGCATAAATGGACACAGGCAAACAGATGGTCATAACGGATCCTATGACAACAGGTATAATTGGGTTTGCATTAAAGAGCGGGACATTCATTCCCTATTTACATCGTTCCCGAGTTGGCCAGGTCGCGGACTAGACACTCGGCCGCATATCTCCATATATGAGCATAAATGTACACAGGCAAACAGATGGTCAATACAGGTCATACAGAGATCTCCATATATGGGCATAAAATGCGTAGACGGACAGATATCTCCATACATGGGCATAAATGGACACACGCAAACAGATGGTCAAAACAGATCCTATGACAACAGGTATAATGAGGTTTGCATTAAAGGGCGGGGCATTCATTCCCTATTTACATTGTTCCCGAGTTGGCCAGGGCGCCGACTAGACGCTCGGCCGCCCTTTGGGCGGCCGAGCTTCTAGTAATAATAATAATAATAATAATAGCAATACTGGATGAAAGAAATAAGAAAAAAAAAGTACAGCGAAGAACAGCAGCTATGATAAAACCTCTTTATGGAAGGTATGTTAAAATATCTTTAGCAGCAATGGGGGTTGTGGGTAATAAGTGGGGGAGGATCTGGCTCGGACATGGAGTGGAATATCGGAGCAGGTTATTGTCAAAGTTCACGACCCTAGGCTCGTGGGGAGGCGAAAGGAGACCTCTTGTGTAGGGAATAGGGATGGGACAATACGTGTTATTATCTTTTATCGTGATAAACACTCACGATAATCGTATCGTGGAGATTTAAATTTATCCCGATATCGTCCTCTGTCATGCACTGGGATCAATTTACCTTTTATTTGCCGAGCTGCATAACTGGTACCATTTAAACCCTCTATTAGTAAAACGTACTTATAATATACGTACTTGATACAGCCTTTTTTTTACTCTCTACCAATTCTCTTTGCCAAAAAATTAATAAAAAAAACATTTTTTGGCAAATGTTCCGCCCCAGGATAATGTATTTTGGGGATATTTTGATTATCACGATTATATCGTAAATAGAGACTTCTTTGGTCACAATAATCGTGATCTCCGCATCTCCGCAGACAGCACAGTAGTAGCGGGCGACGCATAAATAGAAAATGAAACACTTCTTTGGTATTTTATAAAAATTTTGCTAAAAACTTTTTGCTACACTCAATAAAAAATGAAACACTTCTTATGCAAATACAAACACACACTTGAAACTGGTAAAAGATGACAAAGCCTATCCTTACCAAATACCATTTATTTTGTATTGTGTTTTATGTGTTTTTCTTCTTCTTTTTCTGCATAGTACTGTGTTTTATGCGTCTGTCATTCTGTTATATGGGTTAAAAAAGGACCCCAATTGAAACAAAACAATCACAAAGGCTTTTTAGTTGACCTTGTACCAGTGAACTGTTCTGTCATTAAACTGTACCTTTACCCATGCAAACCGACAATAAAGTCTTCAATCAATGACATAAATTCCCTTGAAAAGCCGCGAGGGGCATGAACTTTGGCAATAACCAGCTCTGATTCCACTACTTGCGGCTTGGACGGCTGGCTTAGTGGTCCGGGCACCTAAGCTTATTGCAGCCTGACAGCGTGTCGTGGGTTTGAATCCCAATCTCGACAACCTTTACTGTGTAAAAAATAATAATAATAAAAAGTAGTAAGTATACATTACATCAATTACACTTATCAGACTATGTACCGTACATTGGGCAACTAACTCAGAATTCTTACAGATTCAATGCGGTTTTCTGTTCCTTTGTTTTTGTCCTTGTTCAGAGCTCTGACAGCCGCAAGGAAAACGCTCTCTGTGGACCTGCATAGTGGCTGGCTACACACTATGCAGCCACTCTGTGTTTGGCTGTGTGTGTGTGTGTGTGTGTGTGTGTGTGTGTGTGTGTGTGTGTGTGTGTGTGTGTGTGTGTGTGTGTGTGTGTGTGTGTGTGTGTGTGTGTGTGTGTGCATGTGTGTGCGTGTGCGTGTGCGCATGTGAGCAGATTGTACAGCCATACCAGCCTAACACTGGAACTGGGAACAGAACGTACTGTGATGGACCACTGTGCTTGGCTTGCCCTGTTAAACGAATAAAAATATAGCTACTGACAAAAACACACACGAGCGCGCGCACACACACACACACACACACGCGCGCACGCACACGTACACACACACACACACACACACACAAACACGCCAGACCTTCTCTGACACAACAATAAAAGCTGTGGTTGCCTGTTCTGCCTCATTGAGAGTTGCTACATGTTATGCAAGTGAGGCAGGAATTTTTTTCATGTCTTTTATTTCAAAGGGGAATACCACAGATTGAGCTATAAAAATGCCTTAGGTCACTCTGGGTAGTGTTACTTGTATTGTATAACTGTGTGCAAATCCTGCTAGTGCGAAAGAGGTGATTGAGTCATTATCCAAGATGATGCAGGATCTTCTGGCTTGCAACTGTACAGTACCAGTGGTGTAAAGTTAGTAACTAAGTACATTTACTTAGGTACTGTACTTACGTAGGTAGGTACAATTTTGAGGTATTTGTACTTCACTTGAGTATTTCCAATTACCAATACTCCACTACATCTCGGATCCAAATATTGTACTTTTTACTCAACTTCATTTATTTGGTAGATTTAGATTTTATTACATGTTTTGTCCGTTTGAAAATAGCCGATCTACAAGCTCACAATGAGTCGCGAGTCGCGATGCGACTCATTGTGAGCTTGTAGATCGGCTATTTTCAAAAGATTGTTAGACATTTGAAAACGTGTGCAACAGGATATTCTGCGTAATGATTACTTTCTACTTTAGTAATTTAAGTACATTTTGATACCAATACTTTTGTACTTTTACTCAAATACATTTTTAATTTCTGACTTTTACTTGTAACAGAGTAGTTCTACATTGCAGTACTGATACTTTAAGTAGGAACACTTTTTCCACCACTGCACAGTACTATCTGAATAAAGAACTTCAGGCGCTGAAGCCATTCACAGAAAAAACGACAACGGCCGATGACATCTTCGTCAGGTCAATCTGACAGAAAAGTATTTTTTCTGTGCGAATCATCCAAGTTGTTCCAGCACCTTTATTCAGTTATATGTGTCCGCTCCTGAGACACACCAGATCAGCCTGATTTTGGCTCAAGGCATGGTGGAATATCCCTTTAATCCTGTACAGAACTAACCTCAGTGTTAACTCATTAAAAGCCTCAGACATTAACGGATTATAATATCCAGAGTGCCTCCCACCCCCCCCCATTCACGGCCGTTCTCTTATTTTGTCTTATTTTGAAGGCCACCGGAAGTAATTCCGGTCTGACGTCATCGGATCCTTCGACTGAACCGATCATTGTTTATGTGGAGCCATGCTGGATCGGCTCGTAGCGTTTATACATGTGTTTTATAAGCGAGCATCTGCCTCCATCTTCGCTTCTAAAGTGTAGTTTTGAGATAATGGACATTAAAGATGAGGCGGCCCGTCCACCTCAATGTTATGGGATGACTATTGTGTGCTCGTGGAGCCGTGATGATGACAAATCAGCGCGGATTTCGTCTCCGGAGCGTCGGCCATTGTACTAGGTATTTTTACTCGCCGTTACAGTAATATATTACTTTTCCCGCGACATCGCGTGGATGGCACTATAGATACTCTATTACTTTTCCCGCGACATCGCGGGGTTGGCTTTTAATGAGTTAATAGGCTAATAGGTTAATAGATACTAATTCATTAGTATCATCGGTAACACCTGTGAAGGAAGTCGAAAGACACCCGGAAGTAGAACAAAATGGCGTATATGCATATACCCTATTGAACTATGGAACCAAATAGACACTTACGGTTCCATTTGGTTCCATTTGTACACTCTCAGCGTTAAGGTATCACTCAGGAATGGACAGTTTTATTACAGATGCAGTTGTGTCTATGAACTATGTTACAAACATTGCAATGAATCTGTTCAGAGCTGCATCGTAGCTACGAGTGTGCAACCTTTTTCTTTACATTTATAAAGTGCTGCACAATCTGTTTTCCAGTTTTAGGGATACATATTCATATTTAGAAAATATATAAATAAGATAAACCCTAAAAGACAAGAACGATATTTGTGACTTGGACTTCCTTTGTTAAAGGAGGCATCCAGACCAAAACACATATAGGGTTAAATCTACCTTTTATCATACACCTTCATACCTGCTTTAGTCGATTTTTTCATAGTTGCCCCTGTTGCTAGATTTCGGCTTCCCCTGTTGCTAGATTTTGTGGGCCCTCTCATAACTAACACGGTGGATTGTCCTCAGGCGAGTGCGGTTATTTCTTTAGCTTCAAAGTTAGTATTTTTCTATTGGATTGTGATTACACAACATTCTGAGACCAACCAAACCGCTGTTTTGACCTCACAGGCACCCTTACTTGTCAAACAGACGAGAAGATCCTCTGCTCCTCCCCTCCCTTTCTAGGCTCTCCTCTCTCTGCTCCCAGCACCATTTCCATAGTACACTGGGGACCATAATTACCTTGTATTATCTGTTATTGTTGCAGCCTTCTCAGCTAGAGGTTTCTAAGACTAAGGGCTCTATTTTCATCCATCCCTTACCCCTAAACTATTTTTCAATTTTTTACTATTTTGCTATTTCAAATAGCTGATTTACAAGCTCACAACATGTCAATGTAGATCGTCTATTTGAAGTATTTTGAAATGCTTTTCAAAATAGTAAAACAAAAAAACAGGTTTAGGGATAAGGGGTAAGGCATGGACGAAAATAGAGCTCTTAAGTCTTTAAAAAGTTAAACAAAACTTTTGCCATCTTGCCACCTTATGCATTGCCATGATATAGAGACAACCCTGTCATCAGCACACACACCGTCTGCGGGTCCAATCGCTAGACTGTGACTGATCTGTAGACAGACACCCAAACACTACTGGGACGTTGGTTGGTGGGATGTACAGCCGAAATATATCGGCTGTGTGTGTGTGTGTGTGTGTGTGTGTGTGTGTGTGTGTGTGTGTGTGTGTGTACACGCATATATGTGCACTTGTGCAGGGTTCAGCTCCACTGATCAACAACTAGGGACCCGGTCACACCACAAAGTGGTCTTGAATGCCACACTGCATGGTTGTCTGGGAATATGTGTGCGTGCGTGCGTGCGTGCGTGCGTGCGAGAGAGAGTAAGAAAGAAAGAAAGAGAGAGAGAGTGTGTATGCACTGTCTATTAGAGTAGAGGTTCATTAGCAGTACCCCTCCCCCCCCCCCCCACACACACACACACACGCACGCACACACACACACACACACACACACACACGCACGCGCGCAGACATGCACATAACCCACCATCTAAAGGTCTTAGCAGAGCTCCAATGTCCACCTTGGTCTCTCTCAAGAACAAAGCGGACAAAAACCTGAAACCCAGACAACATTTCATGCCCCTGAGTGACTTTGGAGATTTGAGCCTATATAAAGTGTTTAGCATAATTCTCAGCCATGCAAGCCCCTGACTTAATCTAATTTTTGGGTTAGTGGAGCTTAGACTGTTGAGAGCAGACAGCGAGAGGGGAGACAGATTGAAGTGGCACATAAAAGTACGGGAATCATTGTCGACTAGCCAAAAGAATCACAAACCTTCTCTTTCTTATTTTTCTAGCACTTTCTCTTGTTTCTCTTAGTCTCAGCTTTGCACTTTCTCTTGTTTCTCTTAAAAAAGCTCTCTCAGCTTTTCACAATTTCATTATTCTATAGCCAGACACACATGCATGTAGCCACGCGCGTACACACGTACACACACACACACACACACACACACACACACACACACACACACACACACACACACACACACACACACACACACACACACACACACACACACACACACACACACACACACACACACACACACACACACACACACACACACACACACACACACACACACACACACACACACACACACAGGTGTTGCTCAAGTGCTTAGAGAGGTCAACACAGGTCTAAGGCTAGGCCAAGTTTTGACAAGAAGCCTATGAGGGCCCTTTCATATTGATGAGCTTGAAAGGGACTCTGAATAAGAGCCGGAGGGCTGAGGGTGCAGCTTTTTAAAAGGGGTCAATCGAGGGCCAGGGATGAGGTTAGAGCTTTCAAAGTGAGACAGGCACAAAGGTCTAGAGGTTGGATCTCAAACAAGAGGGAAAAGACTGAGTCGGATGTCGAAACCACATCTTTAGGAGAGGTCAGACTAAGGCTAAATGTTATGGTTGGGGACGGCAGACAGAGTGACAATACTCACACCGGGGAGACTGGGACTGAACTAGGGCTGAACATATCTGTCACATCTGTTTAGAAATGGTTTTATCAATTGCCTTTTCGATTAATCAAATCATCTTAACACTTTGTTAATTTGATGCTGAGAATACTTTGCATTAGGTTGGGTCGTGGCCTCACCCCATCTGTAAGATACCTCCTATTAAACTGGTACATGCATACAAGCTAAATGATGTGAGATCTTCGCCTATAGATATGTCTGGGGATTTAAAAATACAAGGCAGTTGCTAGAATGAGGGTTTAGATCCTAACTCTAATGCATTAGCATAATTTACACTTAGGGCCCAGGCTATACTAGTTAGGCCATTCATATAGGCCTAGTCATGTCGGGTCGGACATTATCCAGCAGACAAACAAAGACTCGCTGATGTAACATTGGTGTTAACATTAATACCTGAAAACACAACATGTATGCCATACAAGTTGACTAAACCACTGCAAAGACTAAATATGGTATTAGGAATGCACTTACTCTTTCCAAGAACAAAGAGAAAGAACAACATTAGAGAGCTTACTGTAAAAGCTTCCAGGATTGGAGAATCTCCACTAAGGGGAGAGAAAAATACTTTAAGAAGACTGTATGAGAGAACAGGAGAGTAAGCATGAACAAACTGAGCCCACAAGGCATACAGAATGGAGACTACCCTACCGTACATATATATTTACTTTGCTTTATTTATGGGCGCCCCTCAACCCCGCTGTAAAATACACAGAAGGACACGCGCACGCAATGCATATTTATGTTCATGGAATTCTGTCTCTCTAAGCTAGGGGTTCACAATTCTTTTCAGCCGAGACCCAAAGGTTGTAAAAAATACAAAAGTACAAAAATACATTATTAATTAATTAATAACATAACCAGGTTGCAATTCAATGCATGAACCCTTTCCGACGCTTTTATTAGTAAATCTGTGTATACAAAACATAATATCCTCTAACGAATACACCAACAGTGTTCATGTGAAGCAGTTTGTTTATGCTTATTTCTTAAAATGAAAAAAATCGCTATTGTCATTTTGCGTTTTGGGTCTCTGACGCATTATTATGGATCCCACCGCAGTTCTTCTAGGTAAAACCCGCTGTGATTGGCAGTCGCTGTGATTGACATTGACAGTTCTTGTTTTTGCAACTATGCCTAAACAACTAAGATACAGATAAAAAAATATATCTATCACAGATAGAAAGAATATCTGTGATAGATATTTTTTTAATCTGTATCTACCATCCACTTGAATGGAAAAATATCTGGAGAAAGAGATTATTTTATCTGTTATCTGGCCCAGTGGTAATGGGCCGTTAAACTATGCCTAAACCTAACCCTAACCTCAGTAAAACGATGCCTAAACCTAACCATAACCTCAGTAAGACTATGCCTAAAGCCCAGGCACTAGGGATGAGTATCATAAGGGTTTTATCCGATAATGGTGCTAAAGCGATACGTCTAAAGCAGTACCAGTACCTAAACGGTACCAGAACCGATACTTTGACATTAATCGCTTAACATTTTTCACTAATTATTATTAACATTTTTGGTGAACATTGCATAAGTGCATCTGGTGTGTGATATAACATCTAAGCTTAAGCATGAACTTAACAATCACTCTTTAATTCATACAAAATCAGTAACACTAACAGAAACAGATGGAACATTAACCCAAACTTTACTGGAATTGGGTAGACAACCTGGCCTGGCGGGGAACTATTCCGAGAAGAGAAACTAAAGTCTGTTTTGTTATAGGAGGAGGGGCTGGCTGTTGTGGCTGAGTCGGCGTGAGTATATTTTACTTTATCTAAACTTTCATAACAAGACATGCATAAGCATTTAACAGCTAGACTTAATTTGCGCTAATTATCTACAGGTATGTAGTAAGGTAAAATGTTCATTTTAACAAGGTTGACCTACATTTCACATCGATCAACAGATGTGGAATTTGTTTCATAAAGATATCAGGCCAATCATCAAAAGGTTACAGGTATCCAGTCAAAAATAGAAGATCTACAAGCTTTTATGGAATCTTTTTTTTTTTTTTTTTTTTTTATCTATTTCTAAAATTCTCTAGAATGTTTTATTAAAAAAATGTATTTGTGAAAATATTTGATTATTATATACTTTAATCTCATGTAGGAAAATAAAATGACATATTTACTCACAGTGACAACCCATACAGTGTTTATGAAACCCTGCTCTAAGCCGTGAGAATCCAGAAGGGTCTTCACCAGGCTGAGCTCACTGTCTTCTGGCTGACTGGCTCAGAGGTCAGAGGTCATGGATAAAGCTATGACCCTGATGACCAGCAGACAACAGACTTGCTCCTGAGCAGCAAGCCAATGGTGCTCCCAGCCGCCAATGGTGCTACCAGCCTAATGCAGGCCAATGGTGCTACCAGCCGCCAATGGTGCTACCAGCCTAATGCAGGCCAATGGTGCAACCAGCCTAATGCAGGCCAATGGTGCTACCAGCCTAATGCAGGCCAATGGTGCTCCCAGCCGCCAATGGTGCTACCAGCCTAATGCAGGCCAATGGTGCAACCAGCCTAATGCAGGCCAATGGTGCAACCAGCCTAATGCAGGCCAATGGTGCTCCCAGCCTAATGCAGGCCAATGGTGCAACCAGCCTAATGCAGGCCAATGGTGCTCCCAGCCTAATGCAGGCCAATGGTGCAACCAGCCTAATGCAGGCCAATGGTGCTACCAGCCTAATGCAGGCCAATGGTGCTACCAGCCTAATGCAGGCCAATGGTGCAACCAGCCTAATGCAGGCCAATGGTGCTACCAGCCTAATGCAGGCCAATGGTGCAACCAGCCTAATGCAGGCCAATGGTGCTACCAGCCTAATGCAGGCCAATGGTGCTACCAGCCTAATGCAGGCCAATGGTGCTACCAGCCTAATGCAGGCCAATGGTGCTACCAGCCTAATGCAGGCCAATGGTGCAACCAGCCTAATGCAGGCCAATGGTGCTACCAGCCTAATGCAGGCCAATGGTGCTACCAGCCTAATGCAGGCCAATGGTGCAACCAGCCTAATGCAGGCCAATGGTGCTACCAGCCTAATGCAGGCCAATGGTGCTACCAGCCTAATGCAGGCCAATGGTGCTACCAGCCTAATGCAGGCCAATGGTGCTACCAGCCTAATGCAGGCCAATGGTGCAACCAGCCTAATGCAGGCCAATGGTGCTACCAGCCTAATGCAGGCCAATGGTGCTACCAGCCTAATGCAGGCCAATGGTGCAACCAGCCTAATGCAGGCCAATGGTGCAACCAGCCTAATGCAGGCCAATGGTGCTACCAGCCTAATGCAGGCCAATGGTGCTCCCAGCCGCCAATGGTGCTACCAGCCTAATGCAGGCCAATGGTGCTACCAGCCTAATGCAGGCCAATGGTGCTACCAGCCTAATGCAGGCCAATGGTGCTACCAGCCTAATGCAGGCCAATGGTGCTACCAGCCTAATACAAGTGACTATTATTACATACTCGCTTGTTCGGATTGATTATAGTTTGCAAAGGAAAAGGTACAGTGACAGTGCAGTTCACTGGTACAGTGGTACAAGGTCAACTAAAAGGATACCTCAAAAAAGCTTTTGTGCTTGTTTCAATTTAGGTCCTTTTTTAACTCATACAACATAGATAGTTCACAATTATTTGAAATAATTGCAATTATTGGTAATAATTATTTGAGATAATCGCGAATGTTTTGCATAATCGTCATAATCGCTTCCACGTTGAAACCGATTTTAAACAAATTTTATATTGTAAAACTTTCTAGAAAGAGATAGTGTAAATAGGCAATCTTCAACATGACACGTAATATCTTTGCTGAGCCGATCAGCACCAAATTTATTGTGCACGCTGCCAATAGGCTAAGGAAGTACCTCTGTGCACGGATTATTTGACTATTAACCCTGCAAGGCCCAGCGTTGCTTTTTGGCAACATTTTAAAAAAAATGTTATAATTAGTTTTCCTGTTCTTTTTTCACATTAACATCACCATTAAATCCTATTGTTTAGTATTACAATGCCATTGGCCACGATATTTGCATATAAATACCCCCCACAGAGAATGACATTCACACCTCCCAGAGAAGTTGAAATTCCAGCGTCTGGACAAATGTTTTAACTGAAGCTATTCCTCACTAAAACATAAGTAAAATGCCAGTAATATTGTTTTTCGTGATCATTAGAATGTCTAGAACATGTACATATGTTATTATTGTGAAAAATATCCCCAACATGCAAATCAGAGCATGATTTATGATTTATGGCTATAAAACCTTACAAAAACATTATTATTTTTTTAACATTACATTTTCCTGTGATTAGGACTCCTACAACACCATCTGATTTTTTAAAATTATTTTGGGCCAGTAGAAATTAATTCGGGTCTTGCAGGGTTAAATAGGCCTACTTAATTTTATAAGATCGGATCAGGCTGAAACCGTGCCCAAATACGGAGTCATACAACATAGATACAGTATGTCATAAGTCATAGACGTCACAAACTGCTCACATAAAATCATACTAACATAGATACAGTGTGTGATAAGTCAACCTCTTATCTCTACATCTAAAAATGTATTTACCGAACTGATACAACACAATGTCGCCACCATGGTAACAGCCGCATGCTGAAACAATGCCCAAATTTGGAGATGAGCATGGTGACATCCACCATGTCAACAGCCGCAAGCTGAAACGATGCCCGCCATCTGTCTGCATCCCGACATCACTGATAATAAACAGTGTCGCCACCATGGTAACAGCCGCATGCTGAAACAATGCCTACATCACAGACAGGTAGCACTGCACAACTGGACGTCAATGGTGACGGTTCTGCCCAACGGGCACCGGTCTGGGTTCTCCAACATTACTCCTGAGACACCTACATTCAATCCCTCATATACTGTGCACACCCCCGGGCACAGGACTAGTTATAATATAATCCAATGTTTTGTGTATTTTTTGTTGTAATTTAATTCCCTACTTGATCATAGTACAGCGTCACACTAAAGTATCAGATCCGCAAGCTTGAAACACGGCGCAAAGCGACACGTTTTGAACTTGTAGATTTGCTACATTTGATACTTTTGAATTTGAATCCTGAAAAAAACGCTTATTACTGGAGCTTTTACAGTGTGTGAATGTTCTTTTTCTTGTATAAATCCGAAGCACTGGCTCAAGAAGCTGAATGTAATTTGCCAAACAATCATCATTCAACTTTCCTATGCCTGACATCCTGCAATCATGCATCTACTCTAAAAAAGAAAATTGTGACAAGGCTCCTATACTCATGGGAAATGATAAGAACAGGTCTTTGTAAATGACCACAGTAATACAAATAGCTTAATTTTATTTATTTTTGCTCCACAAGAAGCTGAAACTGAATGGGTCAAGTAATTCAGCAAACAAGCACCACAGCATGCTAATTGTGGCGCTTGCTAATGTTTAATTAGCCTATGCCCTTTGCTCTCATTAAAAGCTGAAAGGATTACAGCAAGCATGTCCTTCAAGCCTTAAAAAAAATCAGAATGAACATAAAAATCTGTCAGGGCCTTGTGAGAAAATAAGTCCAAGATGTTCTTTTTTAAATGGCCTCGACAGGGGAAGATAATAAAGGAATAATAAGCGGCTGCACACTCCTAACTGTATGGCGTCACCACACAGTCACAGTTCAATTCACTCTGTGGTGAGGACACAGTCGTGGCACCGGGCCAGGCGTTCCAGGACCTCTTGTGGACTTACATAACCAATCTGGAGCCAGAGGAGCCAGAGGACCGAGCTCAACACAGACCTCCATTCACTGGCACTGACACAGACTCTGATAAAGGCCCTCCATGGTCAATAAACGCTGTGTTTAACATCTAATCCAACAAAAAAAGGATTGTCAGGGTCATGCACATCCCATTTTTTATTTTATTTTTTTAGGGCAAAGTTATTCCACTTTTTAGCAAATCGTCGTTGTCGGGTGGACACCTTGTATATCCAAAACCATTCGTTTTTATTGTTTAAAAAAATTAACTAAACTAGTGTAAACAGCCGATCTACAAGCACACACCGCCTTGCACCGCAAAGCGTTGTGTGCTTGTAGATCTGCTGTTTTCACTACTTTTGCGCGACAGCCTTGTCTGATGAAGCAGGGCTTTACTTCGCCCAAAAACATACAAATTTGAAGCTAGGAGATACAAGGTTTCTGCCCGGCAGTGACGATTTGTTTTTATGACATCTGACATGCAAACACAGTTAAGGAGAGATTTAAATGAACACTGAGGATTTTAATATTTTACTGGTTGGCTCTGCTGCAGCTACTACTTTCACTGCACGTGGAAACAAACAATGACCAAAACAAGCCCTTCAAAACAATCCTCCTAATCCTCTCGATAGAAAGGTCAGTCTGTGTGTGCGTGTGTGTGTGTGCGTGCATGTGTGTGCGCGCGTGTGCGTGCGTGCACGAATGGACTCCCCCATAGAATCAGAATGAATAGCATTACCTGGGGATGTAGTATCAGCCAAAAGGAGAAAGCGTTCCATTGTGAACTTTAGTTGGGACCAATGCTCTTACATCAGCGTCCACAACCCAACAGCAGATTGTTCACCATGTGAATGCAGTGTGTTCACCTCAGTGGAATGTTGTGACCATGCCACTCATTCACACACACACTCTCTCCCACCGCCCCACTGCCCTGTCTTCATTCAGGTCCACAGTCTTAAATCTCTGGGCTGTGACAGATACATTCAGACCCGGCGAGGGAGCTTTTCTCCAAGGCCTGGTTTGGCCCTCAGCCCTGGGATCGGAATCCAGAGTCATGGGTTCCACCGTTCGTGTTACTTTGACTATTTTTAAACTGTGTGTTCTAAAGGCAGCGTTTCTCAAACTTTCAAATTTCAAGGTCTCCCTTTAACTCTGACAATGTATAATGTAACAATGTATATATAGAGTTACAGACTTGTAAGGGTCAATTTAGACCACGGAGTCCCATCCACTTTGAGAACTACTGTTCTAAGGCATGCACCATATTATATATATTATATATATATATATACTGTATATATATATATATACAAATATATATATCATTATGTCACAGGTTCAAATTCACCTCATTAACTTGGTTGCACCTCATGCGCTCTCTCTCTCCGATCTCTGCTGTCACTCTCCACTGTAAAATATCTAAGGAAAATAAATGAATAAATAATAACAGCAACAGTGCCGATTCGGGCACATCTTTAAGAGGTGAGAAAATGAAGGTACATTTGCCACATGAAGATATTATGAACATCATTATCCTTGCTCTGACATGCACAAAGAATATGGACCATCCTTCCTCTCCTCTGAGGAGGGACAGAGGCTGAGGAAAGGCGGTGGGGTCGGTGTGTGTGAGTGTGTGTGTGTGTGTGTGTGTGTGTGTGTGTGTGTGTGTGTGTGTGTGTGTGTGTGTGTGTGTGTGTGTGTGTGTGTGTGTGTAGAAACACAGGCCTTTGCGGACAGAGGTCCTTGCATGCTTTATATGGTACAAGCTTCCCATATGTTAGATGCATTGTAAGAACTCAAAGTGTTATATATAGTCTCTCTCTCTCGCTCTCTATTATGGGGAGTTGGGGCGACATAAATTATCAAAAAATGTTAGCATGTATAACCTGTCATCCCTATTTTGGGCACAATTTATTTGGCCCAGAAATTGTATCATAGCTAATAAAATACAAGGCTAAAACCTGTGGCAAGCTCCTCTATAATTCCACTAGACCTTACTTACAGTCCGAGTATAAATTATTAGATTTCTTGTTTTGATTTATGGCAGATCATAAACAACAGAGAATCAGAAATTGGAATCAGAAATCCATCCAATTCAGACTGAATTAATTTTCCCCGTATTGAGGAGACTAACACTGAATTCATATTTCGTCGTGTGATGTGCTAAGCACCTAAAATAGCCGTTCTACAAGCTCACAACTTGTAGATCGTGCGAGAAAGTATATCGTTCGTTGCTATCGTTTTGTGTTTTTTCGTAAATTAATTATCTACTTTATCATACTACAGCGTCAATCAAAAGCGTCGAACTACTTCTGAATGTGAATCCTAAAAGTTAACCGTTTTGGACATTCGAGGTTTCCACCCAACAGAGATGATATTAAGAGAGAGAAAGAGAAAGAAAGAAAGAAAGAAAGAAAGAAAGAAAGAAAGAAAGAAAGAAAGAATTTTTAATTTACCTGATAATTGGGGTGGTGCAGGAAATAATCGGGACATCCGGCCACAGCCATTAGGGTTTGTTTGTCTCGTCGTGCCGTTCAATTAGCAGGTGGGCCTTTACCAGGAGACGGACAGGAGGGGACCTGAAGGAACACAACAGCAGAGATGGAGGTTTAGTGTGGAAATGACAAACAGAGAAGAGGAGGCCAGAGGGAGAGAAGAGACAAGAGGGTGAGCGAGGAAGATGAAATCTAGGAGCTGAGCAGACCAATATAGCACAGAGCACTTCTTAACCCATTTAGGGATTATTGAATGCTTTAGCTATTGAAAAATAGCAGATATACAAGCTCACAGCGCGGCACTGAGTGCAGCGCTGCGAGCTTGTAGATCTGCTATTTTTGAAAAATCGTGAAAATTAGAATTTTGACCCGATTCTATATTAGTGTCTTTTGAATCCTTCTAAGGTTTTTTGAAAAACCTATGTTTCTATGTCAGCAATCTGGCCAGCCATCGTCAAAGAAAAGGTCCTTTTCCCTTAACTGGAGCTCAGTTAGTCTGTTCTTGAGAGACTACTATGTCAGTGGTTCTCAAACCTTTTCATGCGAAGGACCCCCAAAATGAAATTTATTTGGCCACGGACCCCCATCACAAAATATTTAGTTCCAGGGACCACCCAGAAGCAAAATTTGAGTTACAAACGTTTGCTTTGAAAATACATATATTCAAAGATTTGCATACATTTTCACAACTTTTTCAAAAATAGCAGATCTACAAGCTCGCAGCGCAGCACTTGGTGCCGCGCTGTGAGCTTGTATATCTGCTATTTTTCACTGGTTAAAGCATTCAATAATTCTAGGCCTAAATGGGTTAACCCACATAGGTCCAAAGTAAACAACATCAACAACTCTAAGATAGGACTGATGGTTGTTGCAGAGTTTTAAACAACATGCAACTAAATGTAATGCCTCAACTCCTACAATTCAAAGCGCTCGTCAAGGTGGAGGCTTCCCAGTTCAAATATCGTCGTTGTCGGGTGGAAACTTGTATGTCCAAAACCGTTTGTTTTTAGCATTTAAAAAGATGAACTAAACTAGTGAAAACAGCCGATCTACAAGCACACAACGCAAGCACAACGCCTCGCGGTGCCAGGCGTTGTGTGCTTGTAGATCTGCTGTTTTCACTACAGTTGTGCGACAGCCTTTTCCGATGAAGCAGGGCTTTACTTCGCGAAAAAACGTACACATTTGAAGCTTGGAGATACAAGGTTTCTGCCCGACAGTGACGATATGATCATTTTGGGGGGTTGAAAAGGTTGAGAACCACAGATCTATGGTACATGGTCTACACCAGTGGAGTAAACTTACTATAATCATTTTTTTTGTCTTAGGAACAATTACCCAAAAATTATTATTGAACTCAAGTCTCCATGGTGAGTAATCAACAGAAAAAAAAGTCATTTTGGGGGTGAACTACTCCTTTAAGTACAGCACTGAAGTAAATGTACTACTTTCCACCACTACCTACCTATACAGTAGCTAGCAGCAGCAGCAGCCATCCCCGGGTCAAGATGACCACAACCTCTTGGACACATGGTCTACATTCTATTTGAACTTCTTAATGTGGGCATCCTATTAACCTCTTGGCACAGCTGCCACTGAACAAACACCTGTATACACTGACCCAGAAATACCCTGCAGGCTCCTCTCCAGGACTTAAGTTAGACCTTGGGAGAGTATTTTAAGACCAACAGCTCTGGCTCACAAATGTGATAGTCTTTTATGCACCCGTTCATGACCTCCTGTTGGTATTTCAAAAATATAACCGCAGTTTTCTGGAGGGTTAAAATTAACTGGTGTTTGGAGTAGTGGTTGGTGAGCGGAGCGGACTGCCCTTGACCTTTCGGAATGTGTGTTTGTGTACGTATTCCTCTATGTGTGCGTTTGTTTGTGTG
Source organism: Nannobrachium achirus (assembly GCF_963921795.1). Lineage (NCBI taxonomy): Eukaryota > Metazoa > Chordata > Actinopteri > Myctophiformes > Myctophidae > Nannobrachium > Nannobrachium achirus. Next base: position 47,907,822 of record NC_137811.1, on the reverse strand, counting down.
CATGTGTGTGCACGTTTGTGTGTGTGACTTCATGCATATGGCGTGACATGGCATGTGTGCCGGACTGCTGGTGTATACACATGTGCTTGTATGTAAATATACAAGCACATGTGGAAATATGACTAAATATGTGGAAATATGACTAAATATATATACATGTGTGTGTGTGTGTGTGTGTGTGTGTGTGTGTGTGTGTGTGTGTGTGTGTGTGTGTGTGTGTGTGTGTGTGTGTGTGCGCACACACACAGTATATATGTGTACAGTATATGAATGCATGTGTGTTCTGTGTTTTCTTGTAAACTTCCGGGTATGATGATGATGTCACGCGCATACCCTCACCGGCACCTGGCACCAACTGAAAGAACTGATTACAGGGCCATTCACACCATGCATAGCCTCGGAAATCCAGGCTTCTTTTGGTGATAGGAAGAAAAAGAAGCCTGTGCGATCGCGTTATGAATGATCACTGTTGGAGGAAGTGTCGAATTTCCCTAACCAATCAGAGTGCCGAGAGCGTCGCACCGAATGTGTTGACATCATGACGCAGCAGCGTTCTCTGCGCTGAGCAGAGGGGCAGAGGGGGGTGGGGGGAGGAGAACACATGCTATTGGCCAGAGACTCGCGGAGAGATTCGCCGCGCCCACCCATCTGCCAACACAAACTGGTCCGCGTTAGGTTAGAGTGCACCAAGCATGACAAATAAAAACTGTTATAACTCAAATGGATGGCAGCATCCATACAACTATAATGACAACTATAGTTGTGGACATTTGGCTGTTAAATAACAAGTGGACATTTTTGGGAGTATGGAGGTACTGTACTGAGCTAATTCAATTGCCATCCATTCCAGCCAATAGTTTTTGAGATATTTAGTTTGGACCATAGAGGTGGATCGGACAGATGGATCAACATCACCAGCCTTAGAGCTCACAGCTGAAAATATTATTATTATATTAATGAATCACACAAAATGTTTAATATTGATGCAATAGTGTGATTACACTATAATGGAACTGACACTGAGGGCTATCAGAAATGGTCATCCTTTACGATTTTGTTGTGTGCGGAACATTAACATGTTTAACCCCCCAAATCGGTCTAGCAAATAATGATCCAACCATGAATGCGTTTGATACAAAGAGCTTGGCATTGAGATCACTAGAACCGCTAAATGAGCTTGCTTGTAATGAGGTGCTGTGTGTGTGTGTGTGTGTGTGTGTGTGTGTGTGTGTGTGTGTGTGTGTGTGTGTGTGTGTGTGTGTGTGTGTGTGTGTGTGTGTGTGTGTGTGTGTGTGGTGTGTGTGTCTTATTGTAACAATCCATGTGTGTGGCCTGGCTAGCAGGGGCGTCACAAGGGGGGGGAGAGTGGGACTGAGTTACTAGGGCCCAAGGTGGAGGGGCCTTAACTATTTTATACTTTAGCTATTATAAAATAGCAGATATACAGTACAAGCTCACAGCGTGCGAGCGCTGCAAGCTTGTAGATCTGCTATTTTTGAAAAGTCGTGAAAATGTGAGCAAATCTTTGAATATATGTATTTTTTAAGCGAACTTTCAACTCAAATTTTGCTTCTGGGGGGTCCCTGGAACTACATATTTTGAGATGGGGGTTTGTGGCCAAATACATTTTGGGGGTCCTTCACATGAAAAAGTTTGAGCACCACTGACATGGATTTGTCAGGATTTAGAAGACATTTATAGAATCAGACTTGCACAAAATAATGTTCACGATTTTTTTCAAAAATAGCAGATCTACAAGCTATGAGCTTGTATATCTTCAATAGTTAAAGCACAAAATAATGCGTAATATTGCGTTCCCAGTCTAAATGGGTTAAACCCCCTCCCCCTATGAAGAACATTCATGGGGGGCCCGCAGTGAACGCTTGGACCCAGGGCCCAGAATTTGGTGTGACACCCCTGCTGGCTGGTACAGGGCAGTGGCTCTTCATTTACACATTATTCACAGACACACAGTTAACAACACAAACTAAAACAAATGAACATCAAGCTAAAACTTCCAGGCAGTCCCTCATTAGGAGCTACAGAGTGGTGGATACGGCTGCTGTATTAGCACTGGATGTGGTGGGAAAAAGCACTCACACATTTTACTTGAGGAAAAGTATCAATACTGTCTGCAATATAGAAATAGTCTCTCTTACAGGTAAAAGTCTGACAATCCAAAATGTACTTGAGTAAAAGTATGAAAGTGTTGGCATCAAAATGTCCTAAAAGCATCAAAAGTAAAAGTACAAAATGTTTGAATATAGCAGATCTACAAGCTCACAACGTGTTGCGTTGTAGATCAGCTATTTTCAAATAGCCACGGTATAAAATAGGGCTAAAGTGCTTTATGTACAGTATGTTTTATAACATTATAATTTATACCTACAAAGTAACTAAAGTTTTCAAATAACTGTAGTGGAGTAAAAGTACAATATTGTTAGTGGAGTAGAAGTAAAGGTACTGGTAATTGGAAATAATCGAGTAAATGACAAATTCCTCAAAAAAGTACATTACTTACCTAAGTAAATGTACTTAGTTACTTTACACCACTATCAAGGACCTGGAGCTAGAGTTGAGTAAGAAGTCCTTCGCTAACTTCATGAAGACATGAAGTTAGCCAAATACTTGCATACTGTAGTACGGAACATCCTCAGCATTTGAAAGATTTGTCATTTTATTGTCTCCAACGTGCAGAGAAATTCTTTTGTCCCCTGCCCGTCTGTCCATCCGTATGTCTGTCTGTTCGTCTGTGTACAGCTAATCTCTGGCACAGTTGGCCCAATCGATCGGTGTGAAACTGTGCTCACACACTCCCAGGAGGCCAGAGCTGAACATCCGCCCCAAAAACAACTATTCAGTTTCAGGGTTTAATTTGTCTTTAAATACCCAGTAAGTTCAGGTTAAACTCAAACTCTGTGTGTCATGGAACATGGGAAAAAGCTCAGACGTATTAAAATACCTTGAAAACCCAGATTCTGATCACTAACATGGGACTCTGTGTACACAATGAAATGCTAAGTACACTCAGAGTGTACAACAAGGGTCCTTTTTTCCATTCGTACACTCTCCTAGTTAAGTGAACACTCAGGATTTTATTGTGTACTGTACCAACTCCAGAGGGACACCAAACACACGCACCTATATTTTAATCACACCCTGACAATTATCAAAGTCATTCCAGTGAAGGGATTAGTCCCCCCTAGAGCTCTTTGATTTGACTCCTTCCACATGAACAGTGCACTGAAACCTAACCATCTCTGACCTTAACAGTGCAATTATCCAAGCGGCATCCACGCACTAGAAAGGGGGACTTTGGGGTAGTGCCGGCTGTACCCAGCGGTGAGGTGACCACATCTGGATTAATTAATGTGATTTTATTTTTTACTCAAGCTTGCATGAAAGGAGAATGTTAGCCAGTGGACTTCAAACGCAGGAGCTTCAGCAAACGACAGACCTTTATAGCGCAACTGCTATTGATGCTGGGAACAAACGGTAAGCTAAAGATGTTATGGTATTTGACTTTTTGCTTTTAAGGGATAGTATATCCTGATTTTTGCCATTGCAGTTATTCCACTACAGTCAACGGCAACACACCAGCCTACTACTGGTTTTCTGTAGTTGCAGTGGAATGAAGGTGTTTGCTCAGTCATTCGACTGTGGAGGTTAACAGGGTGACGTGTGCTTACATTGCCAGGGTCCAGCTTTAACATCCCTGGGTGATAAACCCCATAGAGAAGCCAAAGGCTGGGCCTGGGATCATCAGCAGTCCAAGCTATTTAAAGTAAAGCCTAATTAAAGCACTAGCTAACTATTTCACCGAACAGATCTCCTCCTTTACATAGTGGACTGGTGGTGCTGAATCAGTTGCTGCCTGGTGCTGGTCAGCTCAGTTGACCCTAGGCAAGGGTGTAGAGTGCAAAGAGAATGATGTAGCGCTTCAAAGAAACAAGGTAAACAAACATCTAACCTAGCATCTATCTAAACCGATTATATACAAAATGACTCAGATGCTTTCCTGGATTTAATGGGTTAAAGAACATATACCTATTGAATATAATATACTCAACAGACTTTGGTCATATTGGTTCAGTTCAAACGTGTTAACATTATAAACGTACACAATGATTCTTTTTGTGCATAGTACCAAATTTAAACTTAAAAAAGTATAGTCCATTATTAGTCATCTGCACTCCAAAATCCACAGTATTAACAGACTTGCAGTCTTCATTTAGCTCACAAATTCGTAAGAGTTCATGGACACATTAAATAATGTGTTATAAAGTAAGCTTAGTTCCATTGCTGAAGCATTTAAAAAAATGCTGCAATAAAAAGACAGCTCGAGTGTGAAATGGAAATATTAAACTTTTAACCTCACATACTGTATGTATAAATGAGGGTCTTGTGAGCTACATTGTGGGCTACACTGTCAAATGTGTGATTTCTTTCAGCCTGACTGACTGTTGTGTCTGAGTGTCTGCCTGTTTGTCCACTACCTTCTGTAGCTGTGATCTACCAACCTGTCTATGAAACTGCTTGGTGTGCCTGAGTGACAGTCTACTCTACCTGTTTGCTTTAACAAATCTATTTATCTAGTGGCCAGACTTGTCTCTGTGTATGTCTGCATCATTCTCTACTGATCTCTATGTCCTCATGTGCACCATTGATTTGTGGAGTTTGTACAATTGGTTATAAATTCCCCATCTTCTACATTCTAAACAAAGTGTTATTTTAAGTTATCCAGATAGTGGGAAACAAGTTAGTCTCGTCACATCAAAAAGTAGTGAAAATCAGGCTGTAATACACTTAATGTGGATACGGTTATAATTGTACATAACAAAACAGCATTTTTATGTTCAGCTTCATGCCATGCTGAATATTATGAAATGAAAACAACAACAAATTTAGATTGTTATACTGTAGATGAGTTAAGTTTCCGCTTGTGGCCCCTAGGGGCTACATTGCACCTTACGCCCAACAGGATCAAAGTGGCTTGAACCAATGTTGCCATCCTTCGAGCACAGTGCTTAGTAGTTAGGGGAAAAAAATGTTGGCTGGGCCCCTTAAAAAATGACATTTTGGCTTTAGGCGGATGCTAGAGCAAAGATCATGGGGTCAGCAAAAATGTTAAATTCCTGATTAGGCTTCATCCCCTCTGCCATGATGCAGGGTTTCCTGCAGCACTTTACAGGCCAGGCGCCCCGCCCGGCCAGAAAACCCCCCCGCCCCCCCAAGGGTATTAAAAAAAAAAAAAAAAAAAAAAATTAATATTTTTTTTTTCAAAAACAATTTTTGGCCCTCCAACAATGTACTAGGCATGATCGCGATCGCGAAATTGCATGTTTAACCCCCATACCAACCCTATCTTTCAAACATGGCAGCCATGTGAAGTTACTTGTGCCTCACTGGCAGGAGAGCAGAGCAGCGCATGCAGCTGCTTAATTGACGGTCGTTAACATCTTTTGAAGTTCTCTGAGAGGCGAGCCTAGCCTAGGTCAACTTGACAGTGACACAGCTGCACAGCGAGTCGTAGATTGCGTCGAGAGAGAGAGAGAGGAGAGGAGAGAGAGAGAGAGAGAGAGAGAGAGAGAGAGAGAGAGAGAGAGAGAGAGAGAGCTCTTCTCATTTACTCACAACGACACAAGTAAAGTACAAATACCTGAAAATCTCCTTTGTACAGTATAAGTACAGTAGGCTACTTAAGTAAATCTACTTAGTTACTTTACACCAATGTTGTTGTTTTTTTACTGTGCTGTAGACTTCTATTTATATGGCACGAGTGCTGGTTGATTAACCTGGGGGAAAAAAACAAGTTACACTGTCCTGTGAAAAACGTAGTTATTCAATGTTGAATAAATGTGGATGATAGCATGTAGTTGTGTTTTCCGTCATCATGGGCACATTCATGTGTTTTTTATAGGGCAAAAATAAGAATTAATATTAAAAATTAAATGAATTAATTACTCGAATTCATTAATTAATTATCAAAAAATTTCGGCGCACGCGCTTTGCGCGTGCGCCATGAGATCCCCCCCCTGGTCAAGACTTTTTCCTGCAGGAAACCCTGTGATGGTGTGTAATGGAACTACTGTACTACACATGGAACTACTGTAAGCTGTTTTCTATTGTACTGTAGTGAATACTAACTGTAGTTTCTTGAAAAACACACCCAGTCCAGTGCACACAGTGCTAGGTGGGTAGAAATGAATAGCAGGCTGATCTACCTCCTAGCTGGAGTTACTGACAACCACTGATAGCTTGGGATCAGGTCTCTCCCAGTCTGATACAAAAATAGCACAACTCAGGGTTGCAACAAGCAGGGTTGCGTCCACTTCATCATCAATGTGGAGCATTCAATCAAAGCATAATGAAAGGGGCAGAAGAAGGCCATATCTAACCTACCATGCCACATTTAAATGAATCCTGGAATGAATTCTGGTGCTGCTACCGCACAGATCCAAATGAATAGCCACACACAAAACTAGAAAAGTGTGCTCCTTAGAACACAGGTCTCTGCCATGATGGGTTGCGTTTGTCACAAGATAATGTATAGTTTGTATACCAATTTGCATGAGGTTTGGACAAAATCTCTAGGAGTAGTGAGCAAAAACGTTTAGCCAAAAAGTGCCTCAAGTTGGCACTATAAAAGGCCGATCATCTCCGGCATGGTGGAGACAACTAGGAAAGTGCGCTAACTAGGAAAGTGCGCTCCTCTGAGCACAGGTCTCCGCCAGGCTGGGTTGCCTACCCATGCAGGGCCCGGAAAATTTGGAAGCCAGCCATAGCCAATCAGAATGGAAACTGAAAAGTCAGACCAATATGACTTGATCACAGTACGATTCCTCAATTCCTGTCACCCTTGATCCCATTCTGACCTTCAAATGCTTAACTGGAGATCCTCAATGAATCCAATAAATCCAACAGATGAAGACTGTGTTTCATATTGGTCAGCTACAAGGTCGCAGCATCACCCATCATTCCTCTACTAGGCTGCCAATAAATAAAGCAGTTGCATGGCTGGCTGGATAAGGACACAAATCTCCTGTTCTACGTTACACATTAAGTCTGGGCAATATGACTTCAATTCAACATCACGATTACCGGTATTTAATTTTTGCCTTGATTATGATTAATGAAGGATTGATGCAACGCGATGTGAGCTTGTAGAATAGCTAGTATTATAGCTAGTATAGTACACCAACGTTACATCTAAGTATAATACTAGGTCAAGTGGTTAATCTTTTTTTTTTTTGTGTCGATTTGTTGATATATAAGAATTGCCCAGCGCTAGCGATGGGACGATATTGGGAGCGATATTATCGTTTATCGTGATAAAAAAACACTCATGATAATCGTATCGTGGACATTTAATTTATCGTGATATCGTCCTCCGTCATGCACTGGGGTCAGTTCACCTTTTATTTGCCGAGCTGCATTATCCGTTACCACTTAAACCCTCTATAATTGGTAAAAGGTACTTATAATATACATACTTGATACAGTCTTTTTTTCACTCTATCAAAAGTCTTTGCCCAAAAAATAGCCGATCTACGAGCTTGTAGATCTATTTTTTTGCAAATGTTCCGCCCCAGGATAATGGATTTTGATTATTGCGATAAATATCATAAATCGTGATTTCTTTTGTCACAATCATCGCGATATGATATTTTCATATAGTCCCATCCCTACCCAGCGCTATCACTCATTTTAGTTGATTGGAGTGGACTGGACACAGCTTTAACGTGGAGCCGTTCAGCTCGGCTCAGTCCTCTGTGGAATGCAGAGTGCACATTCTTTCCGTATAGGGTACCGGGTGGAGAAAAAAAAAAGAAAAAGAAAAACCTTGTGCAATACAGCAACCCCCAACCCCCAGGAATGGCATGCATTGATTTGTAGTCCAGTCAGGGAAAAGAAGAAGGGTGGTGCTGAGAGAAAGTGAGGAACACATGGTTGTGTGTGTGTGTGTGTGTGTGTGTGTGTGTGTGTGTGTGTGTGTGTGTGTGTGTGTGTGTGTGTGTGTGTGTGTGTGTGTGTGTGTGTGTGTGTGTGTGTGTGTGTGTGTGTGTGTGTGTGTGTGTGTGTGTGTGTGTGCATCTGTGTAAACTGGCAACCAGTAAGCCAGGGAGAGCGGAAGGGGTGTAAGCATTCATACAACGATTAGCTTCTCAGAGAACTTAGTTGAATACCCCTGCACTACACACAACCGCACACACATACATATGCACTCATAGACAGTGTGAATTCATGCACACTAGAGGACTGGTGCTACACACCAGTGGTAAGCTTCCTCCTTCAGCATCAGAAGGTCAGAAGAGTCCCTTTCTTTCTTGGTGCAGAGGTCAGGTAGAGCGTTTTATCTGCGAATGCCCGCCACTCGGCCCGCGAGCGAGCTTGACACCACTTATCTTCAAATGAAAGTGTCAAAGGCCTAAGGGTAAGTCTGCTGCTGTCGCCTGGGAGCACTGAGTGTGCGTGTAATGTGTGGGTGTGTGCGTCTGTCTGTGCATGCATGCTTGCCTGTGTATGCGTGTTTGACTGATGATCTACAACCGTGGTTCCCAAACTAGGGGTCGGGACTCCCAGGGGGGGGGGGGCAAATTATTTTGGGAGTTCCCCAGATGATTAGCTTAATGTGCAACATTGTTTTCTCACTCAACAGTAGACAAACCAACACACAACATGTATATCAGTGTACAGACCAGATATCTGCACATTTCTAAATTTACAATTTTGAGGCCAAATTGTCACATATTATAGTGAAAAAAGCCAATCTACAAGCTCACAATACCTTGCAAGTGTGTAGTTCGGCTATTTTCACAATATTTCTCTGTGGAACCGAGTCAAACTTAAGCCTACAATTCTTGCATTTCACTGCTCGTCAGAGTGGGGGGGTCCCCAGTTCAAATATGATTAATTGGGGGGGGGGGGGGGGGGATCTACAATACGCCTAAACTTGCCTGCTCTAAGATGGGAGCCACTGGAAAGCTTGGAAGACAAACTGGCAGGAGAACAAACTAGTCTTTCCACACTGTCAGTGAAGAAAAAGAGAAGACAACTAGGGCAGGCTTTTATGGAGCTTCAGTCTGTAACTAAAAGCGTTTCCATGCATTTACCCATAGCTATATATTGCAGAGCTTTCAACACTCATTCCTCATCATTCCTTACAAAGCTAATCTTTTTAAGGCAGCACCATACCAAGAATAGCATTGGTAGTATTATTAGTACTTGTATTAGCAACCCTCAGGGATCCTCAAGGAACTATAAACAATTGATTACAAATGTACAGGCCTGTAACTCATAGTGTACAAATAGAACCAAATGGGCCAGAGGTACAATTAACAAGGAAGATAGATTTGGGCCCCAGAGATAAAAATGGGAGTCCATGACGTAATGCATATCAAACTGGGGGTCCTAAATGAAAAAGGGTGAGCATCACCCACTCACTGCTCTAAAGCAGCCACAATATCACTATAATAACCCTAGCTAGAATTACACAAGGAGGATGCCACAGGATTAGATGACTCATGATACATCAGCCCACATAGTGTCAACCTCTCCCCCTCCTCTAGGCTACCAACAGATTGACATCTTATCAGATTGTCATCTCACCAGTTCAAATCCCTAGAATCCTAGATTGATCTATTAGTGTGTGTAGTAAGCGAGAATAGTTGAGAAGCTGTCAAGCTGAGTGGTTAACTACAGAATGATATACAATATGGTCCCCACTTGTTTGAGGTATTCTTTGTCACAGTATATGTGCATTTAGCACATCCTAATCCCAACCACCAGTCTTGTCCACACCAATGATACGCAACGCTACGAGTTGCAACTTGCACCCAGTTGCAGCGGTCTGAATTGACCCGTTGCACTGGTCAGTGCAGCTTATAGGATTCTGTTGCCCATGGTCGCAAGAGGTTGCAGTTGCAACTTGTTACAATGCAAACCATTGGTGTGGACTGGAGTCTATGGACTTCTTCAGTTTGTACTGTAAATGAGAGAAGAAGGTTTAGGAGCAGTGACCAAGTGCCATTAATACAGCATCCAGAGAGCTATGGGGTTAAGTGTCCTCGTCTAGTCTCTACCCTTTTCAGCTATGGCCTCCCGTGGGATTCTAGATATACTGTCATTACAGTATATCTAGAAAATCCTTCTATGCTTGTACAACTCAAACATATGAATATGAAGCAGTGTTGATGAAAGAAAATACAAGAATATTCAGCATTTTGTTGAGTCCACCCACCAAATTCAGAGGGGAGTTAGTTTAGGAGGGATTTTATTATTATGTGACGTACACAACACATCCAAGTATGTGTTTCAGACAAAAGGCCGGGGCAGTACAATAAATACTGTGTATCCTCGCCCCCAAACATGAGCTGAGAAGATAGATTTGAGCAGTCGTGGAAAAGTACTACCAGTAAGACTCCCTGTACAGGATATAAGTGACCGTCAGGTCGCATACACAAACTTTAGAAGGCAATTGACTTTTTGTCAGCCTTCTGATTGGTCCCTGACTAGCCAACCAGAAAAAGCATTCTCTTTTGCTACCGGGGGAGGAGTTATGCAGTGGGACAAAGTCCACATTCTTCCATTAATATTAATGGCGAGAGTATAGTTTTAAATTGATTTTTATTTTATTTTTTGCTTTGTCATGATAAATAGGAACATTTTGGAACAAAATGGAGTGAATACACAGTGAATATTTGTTGAAATGATAAAAGAAATCGCTATATGGATTACTAGTCTTGCATATGTCTCCTGCTAGACACTACATTGTGCGGTGATGGGCGGTACGGCCACGATGCGGTACGGCCACGATGCGGTACGGCGCAGCGCGGTCATAGCGATTTCGATGAGTATAATGAATAAGCTTCACCAAACTAGTTCACATGAACGATATCGATGTAACTAAGATATTCGATTGGGTACATATACTTTTGGAAAATTAAACAAATTAAATACAATAAAGAATTATTACAAATAAATGAAAAAGGTTATCAAAAAAACACGGCCTGCTCATGTATTAGGAGGATAGTATGAGTCACCAGAAATAATAATGGGTGTTTTTAATGAATCTATCATTGTTAAAATGGAGTTTGATATAATATCTAAATATTGAATCAAGCAAATTAGAAAACTGTTCAGGGTGTTCATAAAAGCCTGATTAAACGATAAAATAACCAAACGTTAATTGTCATGTAAAATGTCATAATGGTGACAACCCTACTGCAGACTGTAGCCCAACACCAGAGCAACTCCTCCTCCTCCTCCTCCAACCCTGGATCGCCCTCCCCTCCCCTCGGCCCACAGCGCTCCACTGCGGAACATAAACGGCGTCTTAATTCGAGACATGGCACGGGTCCAACTTGGCGCCTGGGGACCTGTCAAGAACCCAACCAAGTGAATGCGGTGACCGGCGTGGCACACACTCTCGTGCGAGGCCGGGTCACTTGTTGTACTGTACATGTTTGAAGCAGCCAGATTGCATTAAGTAAAAGCATTTGGTGCACAGTGGGAGTTGTCAAAACGTCCTGTACGGAGGCGACCTATGGAACCATGTGATGATGTATGGCAGGGGTTGGGGGTGAACAGCTATGATGTCGGTTACTCTAACTGGACTGTACCGCTGTACAGCTCGGGTCTAGCGCTTTGCCTCCCCCTCCCCTCCCACCACAGAGTTCTACACGCAATCAATTCCAATGTATCTATTTTTAAACCTGTGACTGGCAACTCAACTTGAGCTTGACATTGAAAGGAGTCCAGCTTTACCCAGATTAAAAAGGGGCCTAAACTGAAGACCTAATCCTGGACAGAATTAATTAAGAATGTGTTCCTCGGACAGGTCACTGAATAGCATATAGTGCTCTAATACTTTCACACTTTGACAGTGAATCTAGGCATTGTTATATTGGTACAAGACCACCATATATAAGCAAGTTGCTCAGTGTGTTCAGGTTCCGGTACTGAGCACTGGCCAGGGTTACTGCATTGGTGAAATAGGCTCTCTCTCCCTCCCTCCCACGCTCTCTCTCCCAACCTCCCTGCGTTAGCAATGTTAGTAACGCAACCCCTTGAAACCAAGCCCCCAGCCATTCCAGTATCAGCTTTTCAGCTTTAAAATTTGGGCTGAGTAAGTGAGCATGCTACCGTATGTGCAAAGCATATGTATGTGCGTGTGTGTGTGTGTGTGTGTGTGTGTGTGTGTGTGTGTGTGTGTGTGTGTGTGTGTGTGTGTGTGTGTGTGTGTGTGTGTGTGTGTGTGTGTGTGTGTGTGTGGATGCATGCATGCATTGTAGAGGATATGGCAATATTTTCTAGAGAGGGGGAGAGAGATTGGGGGGGAATAAACAGAGCATCTCTGTCCTCCTCTGTTTGAATCAGCAGATCAGATGGCGGTCACTCACTCCTCACTAGATGCTGCTTGTTGCACATGTTGATTATTCTTTAATTGGCAGCTTTCATTATTTGGGAGCAGCAGCGTAAAGTGGGGCTGTAAGAGAGGGCCTGATGTCATGCCGGGGGAGGCTGAATAGCAGCAGTCTATGAGAGAAAGGCCTTGTGGAGACATGGACAGTTCCTAATTGGATGAGGATTACATTGGGCTGCTTGAGAGGACTGGTCTTATGCAATAGGAGAGATGAATGGAGAAGGCTTGGGAGCCCGGCCTGGTGCCTGTGCACAAGCTGGCTGCTATGGTGGCCCAGACTGGCTCTATGAAAAGGACTTGTCGTCTTCAGTCCAGCATCTTAGGACACCATCTCTTATAGTGCAGGCGTTTCGGGCAGTATTTTGATGGAATCGTGCACTTTATGAAAGAAGCATGAAATTTGGCACACAGTTAGAACATGCCATATGGAACATTTTTGGCTATAGGGGCATCGCAGATTTGTCTTGGGAAACTTGTGGGAGCCAATCAAAGTTGGGCTCTCATAGACTTTACTATAGAGTAAAATAATACAAAAAATAAATATGCTTTAAGTAGCATGTGAGGGGTCAAACTAGGTGTTTTTCGGGATTCTGAATCCAATGCAAACATTTATTTTGCAGGAAAACCATTCCTTGGGCTAAAAACGGACCCCATATAAGTGATAAAAGTATGGTTTAGTGATGAGTCATCACTTTTCAACAGTTTTGTGGTGGCCGTTTCTCGGAAAGGAATGTTTTTCGTGCAAAACAAATGCTTGCATTGGATTCAGAATCCCGAAAAACACCTAGTTTGACCCCTCACATGCTACTTAAAGCATATTTATTTTTTGTATTATTTTACTCTATAGTAAAGTCTATGAGAGCCCAACTTTGATTGGCTCCCACAAGTTTCCCAAGACAAATCTGCGATGCCCCTATAGCCAAAAATGTTCCATATGGCATGTTCTAACTGTGTGCCAAATTTCATGCTTCTTTCATAAAGTGCACGATTTTTGCCTGAAACACTCCCACTATTATGACACCCAGCACATTAAAATCCTCACTGTTAATTTAACATTATGGTGGGCACTGATAACACCATGAATTGTGCATCACTTTCATCTCTGTTATATCCTCAGTTGTATGGTCCAATTCACAAAAGATATTGCAAACTCCTGATTTCCCCACACACTTGTCTGTATTCTTGCCACTGCTAACCCCCTAATACTCGGTATTTGGACTGGTTTGACCTAGGAATGGCATTAAAAACTCATGCCTTCTCCCATAAACATGGCATTGCCTGCCACTTCTTTGCATCTGCCAGTGAGGAGCCTCACCGGAAGGGTGTAAAGCGAACACCCTATTCCTCACAGTTCAACATGCCTCCTGAAAGACGAGAGCTTCACCAAACTGTAGGAGTCACTAGTGCAGTAACAAAGATAGCCCTCCCCGCCTATATCTTCCCTCCCGTGAACATGGCCGATTGTTCTCGGACACTCGTCCAAGCTAGAGGCACAATGAGGATTCAAACCCCTAGTTTAGTCCTAGACCTGAAATCAGTAGCCTAAAAACCCATCATTTTTTCACTGTTGGGAGTGGGACCACCAGTGTAAGCTGGCAAGCACAAAGTTGTATCTCCCCATCAGCCACCACTCGGGGACTGCCCATAAGTCCCAAGGTTCATTAGTCCGAATTTAGTTAGGGTTACTGAGGTTAAGGTTAGGGTTAGGGTTAGAGTTAGGCATAGTATTCTTAACAAATTCAGACTAATGAACCTTTGGACTAATGAACCTTCGGACCAATGCCATGGCACCCCAGCACTCAGACATAAAAATTGAGTTTCACACCCCAGTACTAGATGGTCAAAAACTACTGTAAGCACTTACGAGCATGCCGGTCATGATGACACTTTGACCTGGCTACAATTACTGCTGCTGCCTTGATCACTGGAAGGTCTGTGCATGACACCCATTATAAATCAGAGATCCCCAAATCTAAAAGAAAACAATAATCTCAAAAAGGAACAAAGAGCTATGGGGTATCAGGTGAGGGCTATCACGAAACATAAACTCAAACACCTCAAAATCTACAGAAGAAATTAAAGAAGCATCTTGAATTACAGCTTAACACATCAAAATCCTGGCAGAGGCCCGTAGGCTGAAGTGTAACTAAAGTGTCAATCCAACCGACAGAGATTGGCAACTTATACTGCCAATAATTAGAATGGGACTACATTGGCTATTTTTACCTGCATATCCATTATTGAATCACCTCTGCTATTATGAAGGTCAGATAGACAGAAAGCTCAAAAATAAAGCAAAACACTGACTACAGTTCAAAACAAAATTCTATCAGTTTGGTCTCATTGATGCTTCCAGCACCGTAGCAAAGATTTAGCTGGAAAGATTATCGGAAACGGTCGCAGGGGACACCAAAACGGGCCGTAGCACCGGATACCTTGAAGGGTTAATCCCGCACTGTCCTTACTGTAATATTTACAACTATGTGTAGCAGTTATCCCTTATTCCCTATTAGACTTTACAAGTGGTAAAACTACACACAACAGGGGGTTAACACTGTACAAAACTAAAAAAATTAGGTAAAAAAACATAACAGTCATTGAATTTTCTCTCTTGCTCTTAGGAATGTTAACAAACTTCCCTGCCTTAAAAAAAACATTAACAAAGACTTAGCTTAAGACCCTATTCTTAAGTATGAAAGTACACTACGCTTAAGCCCTAATCACATCTAAGTCTGGAAATAATACTTAAAAACCAGAGGGTAGAAAATGTAATTATGTACGAGCGAATACATGCATTCAGCCATTCAAGGCCAAAAGTGCCTTTTTCAGAGCGTGAAAGGGAGAATCAGAACAAGTTTTCGGAAATACAAGAGCAGAAAAGAGCCTCTGTTGTTCTCAAGTTTCTCACTGGGAAATATTTCTGTGAAAAAGCCTTCGTCTCATTGGTACAGTATATCTACCAAAGCCAACTAACCACGGTTTGTTTTGATTTGACATTGTAGATTCCAGTTGGTGTGTGTGTGTGTGTGTGTGTGTGTGTGTGTGTGTGTGTAATAGATAAGACAAAGTAGAGTGAGAAACAGACAAACAGGAAGAAAAAAAAACACAGAGAAAACATAAATGAGAGAACTAGATATACGCATAAAGAATGCTGCACATACTGTATGTGGTGAGGAGAGATGATAGTTTCTGGCATGTCACCGTATATCCACACACACCACATTCCCTGTACCCACCCACCCCAGCGAACGGCTCCCTGCAATGCTAAGGTGTTCAGTTACCTGTATTATAAAGGCAACATTCTTGCTTCTCACACAGCCTTGGGTTTCAGCCACATTTGGACCCACTCCAGACATTGAGAAACTCGATCCACTGTACACTGTGGTGGTTAGGCAAACAAGCATTGCATCACCTTGGGTCACAAGTGGAAGGCGGTGAGAGTCGGGTTCGTACAAGTCTGTATTTACAGTATGAAGGAGGGGAAAATATAATGATACCGTGAAGCTTTTCCTCTGGCAAGTAGTTAAGCACTCATTATGGACTGCTAGCAAAACCAAGATTTGATTACTCAGCTGTAGATGAGCAACTTGACACATAAAACATTAATTGAGGTGTAATGTCACTATAATAAGTGGTCAAATTAGTCAGTAGAATTGTTAACGTGTTGTTAAGTGTAATTACAAACCAAAAATCAAACCCTGCTGTTTGTTTTAGAGCATTGTTTTAGGAAACATACATATGAAAACTGAACCCAATCATAAAATCTGTACAAAACAAAACAGAAAAAGAAATATGACAAATCTTGATGAGAGTCCATTAACTCACTTACTGCCAATTTAAAATGCCCCTCGAGTGGCACTAGTGCCAGAAGCCTCCATAGACTCCCATGTAATTTATAGTGCACAGATCATGCACGCCCATGCACAGATCATGCACCATGTTTGTGCAGGCTGTTCACAGCTTTCAAACAAAAAAAAAAGATTGGAAATCCGTTCAGGCATTCATGATTTATCAGCCATAATGTTTTCTTCAGATGTAAACAAAAATGGCTGCCATGTTTGAAAGATGGGGTTGTATGGGGGGTGGAACATGCAAAATCGCGATTGAAATCATGTTTACTAGATTTAATTGGGTCAAAAAAAAAAAAAAAAAAAAAAAAAAAAAAAAAATTTCCAAGTAAAAGTCGCCCAAAGTCGCTTGGCAGGGAACTCCATAGTGAGAAAGTTGCTCTAAAAGTCGCCTGGCACTGTATGAGTTAAGCATTTAACCCCCAGCATTCCTTCGCCATCCCTTCGCCAGGTCAAACAACACCGCTTTCACTATTGGAATTGTATTACAGAACGTACACATTTTTAAATTGTTACGTTTTTGTTTCTTCATAGAGCAATATATGATGCGGGTAATTGCAACAACCACCGATCTTGTGAAAAATGAAAACAGGCCACCAAACATTCCAAACTTTTCTGCCAAAGTGATTCTGCCAATAATCATATTCTTTGAGACACACATCTGAGTTTTTAACGGGTTAAACAAGGGAATCACGTGACTTTGATCCCCTTTCCCTATTCGCTCATACTAGGGCATGACGTATGTGTAGGCAGAAGAATACATCTGGTTTTATTTTGCCATCCTACCATTCATAAGGAAAAGGAGGGATGAAGTCTTCTTGAACACCTGACTCACATCATGCGCTAGTGAGCTGAGTGATGAGAAACATGTATTCTTATTTCTCCAATCTGTTTCTGATAAATGGACATGACAAAACCTTTAGACATATATACATACCTACAACAAATAATACCTTATTTATATTCACCTGATTTAAAGTATTGAAGCATCTCTGATGATTGCCTCAGTCCAATCCTTTCGTTTTATTAGTTATCTTTGTCGATTTTATTTGACTGGTTGGCAGTGGCAGCTGTTATTTGAGTAGACTGGGAAGTCTGGGATCAATTCGCTTTGCTTGTTGCTGATCTGGTCTATATAGCGGATACGGAAACGGTGTGTGCGTGTATGACTGGATATAGGCAGGCTTTAGACCCGATCAGAGCATCAGACTGGTTTGTTTTGAACAGAAACAAAAGAAAGCCTGGAGAAGTGTTTATATGCAATCTTTTTTTTCTTTCTTTTTTTCAAGTTGGAGCCATTCTCTTTCATTGAACCCTACAACACAGCTAGATGACATGTAGGTGGGTAGCCAACCTATCCTACAACCAAAACGTTGCTACTGTACTATTCTGAGGTGATTCTTATTACCTCGAATGCCATGTTCCTTTGTTTTCCCTCCAGCGAACTCTGTGACGCAAATTACGTAATCAATAACGTTGGCGTAAAATGGGTCCATATTAGGGGTGGGCGATATGGTGATAATTATCGTTGAGACGATACAATATCTCCACGATATGCCTTTTCAGATATCGTATATATCGTGATACTATGAGGGCGCCTTGTAAAAAATCCTGTTTAATGGTTAATACAGAGATTCATTGCAGAATTCAATTAAACCTGCATTTTGGTCAAAATCAGTAGTTCTCAAACTTTAAAATGTCAAGGTCTCCACTTAACTCTGACAGTATACAAATGAAACCAAATGGACCCATAAGGGTCCATTTGGTTTCATTTGTATACTGTCAGAGTTACATACTTGTACTTGTCAATTTAGACCTCCCAAAAGGAACCCAGAGAGTCTAGGTTTTGTCAAGTAACTTGAAAATTAACCATAAAAACCAACATGAAAAAGAATCGTGATAAAATCGTGTAGCGTGATACAGCTTGGGAAAATATCGTGATATTGTATTTTTCCATATCGCCCACTCCTAGTCCATATTATGTTTTGGTAAGAAATACGTCTCCCCCATGTAATTTTGGAAGTCAATAACAGGAAAACAGTATGGAATATCAAAACCCTGTTTATTGCTCATTGTCAAGTGGCCTGGTACCATGAGGCCGATTTATGTCTTCCTTTGCCTACTGGCAGTGTGGTTTGACACGATCGGTGCAGTGGTTTCCAACATTATCTACGCACACACAGCTACACACAAACACTTACGAAAACATAAGCTCTGCCCCCGGCCTTCCATCCTGGCGAAGGGAATCATGATTGGAGTCGATTAAATGTGCCTAAAATGTATATCATAGCCAAATATGGAACATCTGTGCCTAAGGCCACGCTGATCATTGAACTCTGAAAAACAAAGACCAACTATGTAACACCTAAAACCCTGTTTTTTTTAAATCCCAGTTAACCTTTTTTTTATAATTGGCAAACAAATAAGTAAGTATTACATTTACACCACATTAATATGGGGACATGGAAACTAATATATAATTGACTTTGTAATAGCTTGATGGAGTAAATGGGTACAAGTAGAGACCTGGCACCATGATTAGAGCAACACACACATGGACAAATGCAAAACCCATCATAGTTCTTATTTCTACTATGTTAGAGGCTTGTCTGTATAAAAGAAAGGGGACTTGCCTTGCTATTAGAGACACAGGCAGAGTCAGTTGACTGAAATGAACTGTGCTGCGATCCCCCAGTAGGCTTAGGTTAATGGTGTCATGACATCAGGGAGAGGGTATTAACAGTGTATAGGCCTAGCCTAACCAGTGCTGAATGACTGCTGGCTGACGCAAGGCCCAATGGAATGCTGCCTAGGGCAGGACCACAAGCTCATATACCATCACTACCAGATACAAGGACTAACGTTACTCTGGCACATTATCTTCGGCTGAAAGCTGAAACAACAATCTTACATGTAAAAGGAAAGTTTACCCCCACACACAGAGTAGCACAGGAAAGGAAGATTGTGAAAGATGGGGCTTTAATACTGAAACCCATAAACCCATAATCAAATTAAAATAAAAAAGATTATTAAGCATCACACACAGCAATCAATAACAACCTCAAGAGTGGTTTAGCATGAGCTGCAAACCAATACATCTCAGCACATCTCAAGGATCAAGTCTGTAGCCTAAAGAAGTGAGTCAAGTATAGCTTATAGTAAATACAGTATACCGACTATAGTCATGTGCAATAGTCAGCAGCCTTTTGGCAGCTTGTAGTCTTGCAGGGTTCATGCCCCATCATGCCTGTGCTTACTGAGCATGGACTTGAAATAGCAAGACTGGAGCTGAGGGGGTGAAACCACAGCTAGAATGGAGTGAGGCTGTTGCTGTATGCATGGATGTCAGCACAGATACGGGGGAATAAAGGAGGAAATAATATCCTTGGAAAAACAAAACTGTCAGCACATTTCAAAGACTAGAGTGTGTTTAGTGTCCACATAATCTAACCGTGCTAACATATTTCATAAATAAGTCAAATGGAACACATGGCCCGGCCATAGGATGTGGTCGCTGCATGGACGGCATAGCATGAAGCTTAACTTGTTTACTGTGTGGTGGTGACGGAGCTATATCCACTTTATATAAAACCACAATTAGAGGTTAGAGTATAGCAGTGCATGCATGTGTGCGCTGTGCCATATACGTGTTCCAACCAAGAAGGTTGTGTGGAAACAATACTGCAATGCAGAAACACTCTGGTACAAGTAAAAGTCTGCTAATCAAAGTTTACTTGAGTAAACGTGCCAAGTATTGGCATCACAATATACTTAAAGTACAAAAAGTAAAAGTACTCACATTATGCAGAATGTCTCGTAAGGGTGCCCTCACACCAAAATACCTATGAGAGTGGAATCCGCGTTCCGCCAATGCATTTCAAAGAGATTGAAGCGGTTTCATGCCAGCAGAGGATTTCTGCAAAAAACACTCCCTTATCATTGAAATGCATTGGCGGAACGCGGATTACACTCTCATAGGTATTTTGGTGTGAGGGCACCCTAAACCAGTAAAGGTATTGAAATTTGGAAATACTCCAGTATAAGTAAAAGTAACTCACAATTGCACTTAAGTACAATACTTGAGTAATGTACTTTCCTTTCCACCACTGAAGGTGTTTGACAGTTTGTGCATTACAAAATCCTGAGTTTACCTCTTGGAGAGTGTACAAATGGAACCAAATGGACCCTAGGGTCTCTGAGTTAAACTAACACTTGATGATTTTACCTGTAATGTGGGTGACTTTTAGGTTCCTAATCCTAACTATGCTTGTCTCAATCAAACATTTCTGGTGTTTTAGTGGGAATAGATATGCCATTCAAATGAATCAAACTGAATAGTGTGCAAGTTATTTGATAACAAGTTTCATAGACTTTACATCCTGCCGAGTCACAAAACCCCACACTCCCATAAAATAAACCTATATTCAAAGTCAATAACAGGTTTAACCCATTCAGAACGGGCACACTACATTGTGTATCATTATTTTATGCTTTAACTATTGGAAAAATAGCAGATATACAAGCTCACAGCGCGGCACCGAGTGCCGCGCTGCGAGCTTGTAGATCTGCTATTTTTGAAAAATTGTGAAAATTCGAATTTTGACCCGATTCTACTAGTGTCTTTTGAATCCTTCTAAGGTTTTTTTGAAAAACCTATGTTTCTATGTCAGCAATCTGGCCAGCCATCGTCAAAGAAAAGGTCCTTTTCACTTAACTGGAGCTCAGTTAGTCTGTTCTTGAGAGACTACTATGTCAGTGGTTCTCAAACCTTTTCATGTGAAGGACCCCCAAAGTGATATTTATTTGGCCACGGACCCCCATCTCAAAATATCTAGTTCCAGGGACCACCCACAAGCAAAATTTGAGTTACAAACGTTCACTTTGAAAATACATATACGGTATTCAAAGATTTGCACACATTTTCACAACTTTGTCAAAAATAGCAGATCTACAAGCTCGCAGCGCGGCACTCGGTGCCGCGCTGTGAGCTTGTATATCTGCTATTTTTCAATAGTTAAAGCATTCAATAATTCTAGGCCTAAATTTAAGTCCACTCAGCCCGGGGCTACAGTAAGTCTCAGTTATAGCAGATTAATCTATGCTTGGCTAATAGCCAAAGACCAAATGTAGCCCCAATAAAGCTGTCTTACAATAACTTAGAGAATCATAATGCAGTATTTCACAAACGGAGTCTTGAAAATGTATTGGGAAGCAGCACTTCAAAACACAAAGTGGAGAATTTAAGGTTTCCAGATTAATCATTTTCGACCGTGATGAGACTTTCTGCAGAATCAACAAAATGTTAAAGAGATTGATTTGGAAAAGTGCTAACATTAGGCTACAAGTAGCATAATGCCAAAACATTATCAGGAATCAGGATCATCATCATCATTGTAAAACAATGTATTCCCAGCTACCAGTCCTAGATAGTGTGTGAACTGACAAAAAGACTATATTATATATATATATATATATATATATATATATATATATATATAAAATACAAATTTCAAAGACTTGCAACTACCATGGACTGACTGACTGCTCTATGCAGTACAACTGACTGAGCTTGGAGAATAGGTAGGCTACTATATGCCAATGCCAATGGAATATGCCCCCAGCCCCTCTCTGCATGTCTCTAGTCTTCTCCCTCCCTCCCTCTCTCTCTGTGCATATCTGTATCTTTTCTCCCCCCCTCCTCTCTCTCTCTCTCTCTCTCTCTCTCCCTCTCTCCCCACCCCCAAAGCAAACGCTGGCGAGGGTAAGGCGAGACCCGGTGAAACTCTCAGAATGGGGGGGCAGGCAGCCTGGCTAAAATACTGGGGCTGTGTTTGGCTGCCTGGCTGCTGCTGGAGTGGACACATTATAGTCTAGCAGCAGAGCAGACACGACACTACGCCTTGGTTACGCAATAGTAAACAAGCTACCCCGTATTGCTGGTCTTGCGATCAAAACAATGCCGCACGATAACTGATAAGTTGTGGGTAATTAATTATGACGAGTAGATCTAAAGGTGTGTATAGAAACCATAGTATACAATACTAGTCTGGGACCTCTCGCAGTTTATCAACACGCTCACTAGCCCGAGACAATGAGTGTGTGCAGTGTAACGGAAGCCTTTTACAGTAGTAAGAACACAGTACAATGAGTTACAATAATACACATTAAATGTAACGCTTGGACAATATATGAGGCTACATAACACCAGACCAACTTCTTTGGAAGTTAAATGATTCTCCCACTGACAGACAGAGACAGAGAGAGGGGCACAGAAATGAATCATGCTTGGCCACGGTTACGCGCAGTGCAAAGACACGTGTGTGTGTTTTTCGACACACAAAACAGCGTGTGTGTGTCACCCAAAACGTTCAACTTTTAAAATGTTCGTAAACTTTTCAAACACGTCTCACCTTTAGACTAGACATATTAATAACCTTGAGCCATCATCAACATAAATACACCTACCTTGAAGCCCCTGTTCGGGCCGACTGGAGAACAGACCGAGGCACAGTAAACAGGCGAGGAGCAGGACAGACAGTCAGTGTTGAATGAGGATCGTAGCAGCGGCAGCTCCTCTCGCTCAGCCTACGGTGGTCATTTCAGCACTGATAGTATAGTAGTAGTAGGAGACTGTGAGCTGTGGCAAAGACTGCAGGGCAGGCAGCTCTCATCTCATGTGCCGGGAGGACACGCGCGCGCGTGTGTGTGTGTGTGTGTGTGTGTGTGTGAGAGAGAGAGAGAGAGACCGCCACGCACACGCACACACACACACGCACACACACGCACACGCACACACACACACACACACACACACACACACACACACACACACACACACACACACACACACACACACACACACACACACACACGAACTCCTCCCCTCCCGACTAAACCACGCCCAAAGAGGCTCGCCTCATCTTTGCACACCCCCACCCACCCCTTCGCCAGAATCGCCACCTCCCTCCCTCACTCCCACCCACCCTCACCCCCCCCCCCCCCCCCCCCCACCCTCACCCCCCATTGATTAACTCTACCACTAAAAAGGACCGGTATTATTAAGATCAATTTTTCTTTTAAATAATAGGCTAATAGTCTAGTTTGGTGTTTTGATTCCAACCTATACAGCCAAACACTCTTATAGAGTAACACTTGTTGAAGCTGACAAAACAATAATAATAATATATATATATATATATATATATATATATATATATATATATATATATATATACACAGGTATTATGTAATAGAGGTGATCCGAACCTCCCCTCCCGGCTTCGAACCCGGGCTCCCACGTGAAAGTCCAATATCTTAACCATCACTCCAAAGGGACATCCCTACGCAGCGAGGGCAGATAGAGTTTTGAGGCTTCAGACTGGGGCTGCGACTCTCTCTGCCACACTCACCCCCCTTTGACCTCCTCCTAAGGGGAAGCCCGGATCCGGGTCACGGCACCAATGTAATGGAGGTGATCCGAACCTCCCCACCCGGCTTCGAACCCGGGTCTCCCACATGAAAGTCCAATATCTTAACCATCACTCCAAAGGGACATCCCTATGGAGCGAGGGCAGATACTAGACTTTTGAGGCTTCAGGCTGGGGCTGCGACTCTCTCCGCCACATATACGGATACATAATAGAATAAAATAAAAAATAAAGGTTGCATTAATAAAATTAGTGAACTGCATATCTAATACAGTATCTGGCTTAAAGTCCTGTTCGCAATTTGGTGTTAGGGGAGTTTCTCACCTGAACTGAGTCAGTGGGTCCCTAGACATGAAAAATCACCGAGGTGCTCGTCCGCCATAGTGCCAGGAATGGCGGAATGGCCATATCAAATATGGCTGCCATCGGCTATCATGAAAATCCAACTTTTCTGTTTCTGGGTGTATATGCACATGTAATACCTCTATTTGGACTAATTGTGGTGTGGGGAATTCATTTCTGATATTGTTTTAACCATTTTGGGTGATTTGGACCTCAAAAGGTCATGGTCAAGGTCATTTTGCTATTCGAAGACCGTGGGCCATAACTTGGCCATTGTTAGGAGTAAAAACAGGTGCAGTAGGTCTAAATCAACTAATGCTGACATGTATAATTCATTTCTGACATTGTTTTGACCATTAAGGATCATCTTGTCTTTGAAATATCAATGTCAATGCCATTTTACAAAAACGATTTTGTTCATTACTTGCACTTTTATAGTATTTTTTGTAAGTTTGTTACTATTTTATAGTAAGTTTGTTTTGTTTATAACAAAAGACATACTAGTGAGAAATACAACAAGTAAACATCAACATTTAACTTTAAAGGGGGGTTTTAAATGGGTGTTTAAATGAGCAAATAAGACTATTTACGAATAAAAGTAACAAATACAATTACACAACAAAATCACTCACAAAATTAAATAACAATTTCCCTCAAAGTGCACCATATTGTGATTGTGTGCATGCAAGTATAGTATGAGGTGTTTTTACAGGATGGATTTGTCATTGTTCCATGGCAAAATATGATGCACAGAACTCCATCAGTGTCGAGTGTCTTGCTTCAGACATGGCAGGAGTGTACTAAAGTCAAAGTGCTCCTTCCATCCATCAGAGCTTGACATTGACTTTTTGAGGCAGTTGTCCTTTGGACAAGTATATTTCCCATTCACTTGTCTGGGGACAAAAGTCACTTGTCCGGATAAAAATGTCATACATTGAAATAATAACAAAAGGACGGCTAATGACCCCCTTGCTCCCTCCACTCCATAGTATGGGCACTTGTCCCGGACAACAGGACAAGCCTTTATGTCATGTCCTGTTCCATGTTCCATTGGTTCTAGTCTTTCCTCAGGTTCCTTGGCTGTTGCAAGCAGGTGGCAAGAAATGCGCTAGAAAGGTGCCTTGTTGGTCTCAGCAGTTGTACTTCTCTGCTACCAATACTGTGTCTTGTTCTGTCAAGGTCTTTGCCTCTCCAAAGTTTGTTAGATATTGTACTTGGTCAGAAGCCATAACTACATGTTTAATCCTCTCCTTTCTCCAAGGCATACAGTATGTACCTTGATCACTGTCTTGGCTAGTGGTGCTCCAAGATGAGACTGCTTGATGCAGTGGAAGTGAGTCTCACCAGTGCCATACTGCTGCCAGATCTCCTTCATCCCCAGTGCTTGGAAATATGGGGTGTAGTATAGCAGTAACGTGAAGGAGACTGGGGTCCGCTCATAGTTCCGACATCCCATTATTCTGACCATTAGGTTAGTGAAGGTTAGGGATAGGCTTAGTTATAATGGAGGCTGTACATGATCAAGGTGTCAGCCTCCTCAATCCTATTCAAGATGTCTGGGATCTCTTCTCCACTAGCGACATCATCAACAGAGACAACAGAGCTGATAATGGTAAATGGACTGCATTTACAGTATATAGCACTCTTCTCCAAAGCGCTGTACAATGTATTTCACATTCGCCCATTAACACACACATTCAAACATACATTCACACCATGAAACCATGCAAGGTGCTCATCGGGAGCAGTTAGGGGTTCGACAAATAAGCAGGAGGCAGCCGTTCTACCTACATCGCCACAAGCTTGAATGGACACCATATTCCGAACACACAGCTGGAGAGATGTTTGTTCTCCTCAGACACCCAGAATTTGTAAAGTTGATGAGGGATGGGTCTGTCGACTCTGTTATCTCTGATGATGAGTGGCTCCCTGCAAAAGGGGCTGGAGGTGAAGAGATCCCAAAGATTGAACTAGATTGAGGAGGCTGTCACCAAGCTGCTGGTACATGTGGAGTCAACTGGCCCTATTATAACTAAACCTACCCATAATCCTAACCTAATGGAGGGCATAATGGGTCGCCAGGATTATGAGTGGACCCCAGAGAGTTGTCGTAGTGATACTTCCAAGCACTGGGGATTAAGTAGATCTGGTAGCAGTATGGCACTAGGTGTGCAGCGGCACATGCTTCTACAGCATCAAGCAGTCTCTCATCTTGGAGCACCACTAGCCAAGACAGTGATCAGGGGACATATGCCTTGGAAACTGGAGATGACTGCATGGGCCAGGTGGGGACTAAGCATGCAGCTATGGCTTCTGACCGAATACAATATCTAACAAACTTTGGAGAGGCAAAGACCTTGACAGAACAAGACACAGCATTGGTAGCAGAGAAGTACAACTGCTGAGACCAACAAGGCACCTTTCTAGTGCATGTCTTGCTACCTGCTTGCAACAGCCAAGGAACCCGAGGAAAGACTAGAACCAATGGAACATGGATGGATGCAAGGAACACTTCGACTCTCGAGGATATGGCTGCCTTGCTGATGGATAAATGGTAAATGGTGCATATATATAGCGCTTTTATCCAAAGCGCTTTACAGAAATTGTGCATTACATTCACCCACACATTCATACACCGGTGGCGG
This sequence comes from Nannobrachium achirus, assembly GCF_963921795.1. NCBI lineage: Eukaryota > Metazoa > Chordata > Actinopteri > Myctophiformes > Myctophidae > Nannobrachium > Nannobrachium achirus. The sequence goes on along the minus strand of NC_137811.1, from coordinate 47,881,136 downwards.
AGGAAACCATGCAAGGCACCAACCAGCTCACCGGGAGCAATGTGGGGTTCAGAGTCTTGCCCAAGGACCCTTCGACATTAACTCAGGGGGAGCCCGGATTCGAACTGGGAACCCTTCGGGAACCCTTCGTGCTCTAATAACGGTTTCTCTACCCCTGAGCTATGCCGCCCCAATATCGGTGCATCATATTTTGCCATGGAACAATGGCAAATACATCCTGTAAAAACACATCATACAGTACTAACTTGGATGCACACAATCACAATATGGTGCACTTTGAGGGAAATTGTTATTTAATTTTGTGTGTGCTTTTGTGTGTGATTTTTATTTGTCAATTTTATTCGTAAATAGTCTTATTTGCTCATTTAAACACCCATTTTAAACCCCCCTTTAAAGTTAAATGTGGATGTTCACTTGTTGTATTTCTCACTAGTATGTCTGTCTTTTGTTATAAACAAAACAAACTTACTATAAAATAGTAACAAACTTACAAAAAATACTATAAAAGTGCAAGTAATGAACAAAATCGTTTTTGTAAAATGGCATTGACATTGATATTTCAAAGACAAGATGATCCTTAATGGTCAAAACTATGTCAGAAATGAATTATACATGTCAGCATTAGTTGATTTAGACCTACTGCACCTGTTTTTACTCCTAACAATGGCCAAGTTATGGCCCACGGTCTTCGGAATAGCAAAATGACCTTGACCATGACCTTTTGAGGTCCAAATCACCCAAAATGGTCAAAACAATATCAGAAATGAATTCCCCACACCACAATTAGTCCAAATAGAGGTATTACATGTGCATATACACCCAGAAACAGAAAAGTTGGATTTTCATGATAGCCGATGGCAGCCATATTTGATATGGCCATTGCGCCATTCCTGGCACTATGGCGGACGAGCACCTCTGTGATTATTCATGTCTAGGGACCCACTGACTCAGTTCAGGTGAGAAACTCCCCTAACACCAAATTGCGAACAGGACTTTAAGTCAGATACTGGATTAATCCTCTCTATTGGATGGAAACCTCATGTCTAAAACTGTTAATTTTTAGAATTTAAATTAAAAAAGAGACTTTTGTGTGATGCTGTAGTATGATCAAGTAGAGCATTATTGATTAACGAAAAAACATTCAAAGTTAAAGATATGGAGATAAGAGGTTTCTGCCTGACAGCAACGATGTGTTGTGAAATGAAGGTCAAGATATGTCAATACCCTAGCGTAACCTTTCCAGGACTTTTGTGGTAAACATTTTTCCCAGTTATGGGATAGTGCAAGAGAGGTGTCAATGGCCTGCTCCTGTCAATACATTTTTCTTGTTGACAGAAAGATTATCTCCAGAAACTAACCAGGACCTCGCAATATTCACAATCAATACTGTAGAATTTAAGGGATGTTGATCAGCCCGCCAAGCTATTTAGCTGCCAAGTGCCAAACCCGTCCCAAACCTGCTATTTCCACTAATTCTTAATTAAAATTTTCACTAAAAGAAGCAGGGTAATTTAGACTAGCCCTATGTGAAAACTAGTCATGGTCTTATTTTAATATGCTTTTGAGAACGAAGGTCTGCATGATATTTCCAAGATTATTGTAGCACTGTGAGAAATCTTCTGGGTCAAACTCAAACCCATTCTGATAATAAATAAATCTGCAGGGTTTTTGAGCCACCAGATTAGCAAAGGCCCATTTCATTTTTCATACTGCATGAGATATTCTATGAGACTACCAGTAAGACTCCCTAATCAGGAGATAAGCGACCGTCAGGTCATAGTATATACACAAAGAGGCCTGTAAGTGGCATTGGTTCCACCCACAAGTTTGTACGACAAACGGTTGATGAGTAAAGCCAAATAACGTTTCGGCCAATCAGAGGAGGGGGCGGGGCAAAGTTAAACCAATTAAGGTGAAGGACTCTTAATGAAGTTAATTGACACCACCCACAAGTGTGTACGACAAACAGTCTATGAGTAAAGCCAAATAAAGTTTCGGCCAATCAGAGGAGGGGGCGGGGCAAAGTTAAACCAATGAAGGTGAAGGACTGTTGGAGCAGCAGGAGTCGTGGTCCCCGGGAATTCCCCGTGATCAGCCCAGTTGGGGTGATGATTTGGTCATTTTTGCACTATTTGGCGGCGGTGGCAGGGGGTCCCTGGGGGTCCTTGGAGGTCCGGGGGTCCTGAAGGTTGTGGTTTGGCAGGCAAGGAGTGTGTGTGGAAAATTTCACATGGATAGGGGCAACGATGGCGGAGATATGAGTAGGGCAAAAGTGTCGCAATTAGCTATAGACTCATTCCTTTGAAGAATGGGAACACCATAGGAGTCTGTGGTGCAAAAAGCCATCAGTCTGGAGCTGTGTGTGCACAAATTCATACATGTGTGTGTTTGTGTTTTTAACTTTAATAATCTTACCATTACTCACCATTGGTCTGCACTGGTGTGCGTTCCTTGCACTGGTGTGTGCTTGCGTGTGTGCGTGCATGTGTGCATGTGCGTGCACGTGCATGTGTGCATGTGCGTGTGTCTCACAGTGTTTCTGGATCAGGGGAACAACAGGGGTCTAACAATCTGTGACCTTAAGACACAACATGCATGCATGCATGCATTCATGTCATGCACACACACACACACGCACACACACGCACACGCACACGCACACGCACACGCACACGCACACACACACACACACACACACACACACACACACAGAGAACAGGACACATTGTGCAGCATCGCATCACATACAAGTCACGCCATGCACATCAGATCGCCACCATGTAACGTGAACAAAGCATTCATCCTATGTGACTGGCATTGAGACACAAAGCATTCTGTCTGTGACACTGGCATCAAGGCAAAAACTGAACACACATTATGGTGATTTCAGTTCATCAGACATTCAGCATCACACAGGCCTTTTGTTCGTGTTGATTGATCAGATACATTTGAGACTTCAAAACATTAAAAAACAATGTCCACGTACACCCCATGCTGACACTTAGCCTCACCATGTCCATCATGTATCATGGGTCTGGCAGAGCACAACAACAAAGTCTCGGGATATAATCCAAGCCATTTGGTGAATGGCTTTGACCGGTGTCTCTCACAGTATAGCATGAATGTGTTTGTTCTTGGCATGGGGGACTATGGTGGGAACAAACCCTCGAAACCTTATAGACGCCGACCCCTGCTACGGTTAGAGTAGCACTCCACCTAATGAGCTAGAAAGAAATCATAAATTATGATACAGTTATATTAGTCTGTCTATATATTAACTATATTATACACATACATATACAGCAAGAGTATACATGGTTGTTCTTGTATAATAAAAGGTGTAAAATAGGGAGCACACAAAACATATTAGAGAGAGACAGTGAGAAAGAGAAAAAAAGAGAGATAGAGGCAGAGACCGTTAGAAAGCATGAGAAAGCCTGGCTACGTGAGGTTAGTTATCAAAGTGAGACTGAGAGACTGAAAGACAGGCCTTGTTGATATAAACAGTTGCTGTTTTTTTCTTATTCATAATAATAATATATCCACCCACCCCCCTCCCATATACCCCCACCCCTCCCCATTAGTCCAGTCAATCTGTGGTTTGACCCAAAATATAATTCACAACTTTTGATATGTTGTTTGGATGACCCAAAGGATCATAAAAAACCCTGAATGATTACTATTGCAATTTCTTTTGGGTCAGGCCCTTTTTTTTTAGCTTAGATTGACTGGCCTACATGCCTTATGCCTAATTACTGTCTCTGTTGGGTGGAAACGTCCAAAACTGTAACCTTTCTGGAATCAAATTTCAAAAATAGCAAAAAAGTAGCAGCTTCCACTCACGTTTTGGAGCTTGTGGATCTGCAACTTTTGTGTGACAGAGATGTGGTCTGTGGATATAAGAGGTTTCTGCCCGACAACGACGCTATACTCTGTGGCAGTGGTTCTCAACCTTTTCAGGCCGTGACCCCCAAAATAATCATATTTTAACTGGGGACCCCCTTCCCCCCTACGAGCACTAAGAGTTGAGGCATTACATTTTGTAACACGGTTCTGTTGTGAAAATAGCAGATCTACATCCTCACAACGCCTCGCAATGCAAGGCGTTGTGAGCATGTAGATTGGCTATTTTCACAATCTCTGTCTCTAATAGTTGACATTTTGGCCAATGTTTAATTTGTCATTTTAGTGGTATTAAAAAGTCCTCAAATTGTCAATTTAGAAATGTGCAGATACACATACACATACATACACATACACTTATACTGTATGTTGGGTTGTTTACTGAGGTGAGAAAACAATGTTGCACATTAAGTTAATCTGCGGACCCCACAAAAGTATTTGAGGACCCCCTAGGGGCCTGACCCACAGGTTGAGAACCACTGCTCTGTGGTGTGAGAGTGTCGCTTGCCGACAAGAACCGATTTTCAAGCTTCAAGCTGATCTTTGGCACCCTACAGCTCTTTAATTATTCTCAGCCTGAGGACAACAAACTCAAACCATAAAACAAGGATTGGTAAAGGCGTAACCGAAACCAAGACTAAATTCATTTATTTTAGTTGTACTATGTGGTGTGGTGTGATGTTCTGGTAATCCGTCATTCAGCGGTCGTTGTTGTTGCCAAAATGGTTACAATGGTTTGGAAGCCTAACATAGGCATAGGCACACAACCACAGCAACCACCACACACGCGCGCGCGCACACACATATATACACACACACACACACACACACACACACACACACACACACACACACACACACACACACACACACACACACACACACACACACACACACACACACACACACACATCCCCATATGCTCAAGCACACACATGGACACTGCTGGGCAGTTTCTAATAATGGAGATCTACACTAATTGTGAAAGTGATTTTATTTGTGCTTTGTGTCATGTCTGGACAATGCATTAATTATTAAGAAACTGGGCACAGCCTTTTATTTTGTTCCCCAAAATAGAAGTCCATGAGTGGATAACTGATCCACAACCATGTCATAACAATTGCCATGACCTTCAAGTGGCCTTAAATGTCCATATATTATATTACATACTGTCCTATGCCTTTTGTTTTAGCGAGGACCAGAGCTTCTAAATGCCTTTCAATATGACAGATGCATGATGTCCATGCTACCCACCAAGATCATGATATTACATTAGAGAAAGCACAGGGCTTTTACTAGATTGACTTTAAAACCAACTTCAAATCAAAAACTTATCTTTTAGAAATGCTTTATGACATGGCACCTTACTATATCTACACAAAATGTGTTTAACAGCAGATTGTCCTTGGCATGCTTTAAGTATTTTTTAATATACTACAAGGTAGATGTTATTTCACTCCCAATCACTGAGCCAGCATGAGCCATCTTCCAACTAGGTAACAGGCACATGGCACTGGTCTTGTATAATTTTATGGTCAATCCATATACAGTGGTCAGATGGCTAACAGAAGACACGTCCGTCAAGGACAGAGGTGACGCTTCTGGTTAAAATATAGTTTAATAACATCTATTAATCAACTATTGGGGAATAGCAACAGCCTAATATGGATCGAGTCTGTGGGTATTCATAATTTAAGCGTACATGCCAGGGTTTTATTTATGCTGAATGACAAAGCGATATTGTATTTAGGTAACATGACAGCACAGAGATGTCACTGGCAGGTTTCTCAATATATTTGCACCTGTAATTTTGCAACCGATATTTACATCGCACCACGCGTGCGTGTGTGCGTTCATGTGTGTGGGTGTGGATGCAGTGACTAGTATTTCAGGAATCAGGAATGCAGGGTCAAGTTCTGTGAGAGCCATTATGTATGACCACATGGCGGTGAGTCAGGGTCATGAGCCACTGCTCGGAATAGTAGCAGATCTGTGATGTGGCAATACTCTCCACACAGGGACAGTGGGAGAGAGAGAGAGAGAGAGATAGACAGAGATGGAGAAAGAGTGTTTGTGTACAGTGTGTGCGTGTGAGAGAGAGATAGAGAGAGATTACAACATATTCCATAATGATACAAGAATAGCACAAACAACCACTTTGCTGGGGATGGAACAAGTGGATCAGGCCTGGCTTTCAAGACTAGTGTCTACCTTGGACCCCAGGAAGAGTATAGTCTTCACTGTGATGAGGACTAATGGGGATCAGTAATAAACAATAAACAATACCATTTCAAGTAAATATTGACTAAGAATTTTATACATAAAAATATATAAAAACAAACACACAAACAAACAGACAGATAGACAGACCGACAGAAAGACAGACAGACATACATTCAATGCACATCAATTATGAACTGGGAAAATAAGCAATTTCGAAAACAATTTACAATGGTTTCTAGAATGTTTTAAAATTACTACGAAAAATGGTTAGTGTTTATAAAACCCTACATTATAATTCCATTCCGAAACATATTTTGCAAGCAAATGCAATAATTTTTAGTACGGACATGCCAAATGATCATCTGTGTTCATTGTTGAATGTAAGATGAGATAAAATCTCTAAATCTGAAGACTAAATATAGTCTCATATTTACAGAAGTTCTGTGCTTCCTCTTATACTTAATTTATACACCATCTACAACAAAGCATAAATGACACTGGAATCCTATTGTATTGAGGGATATGCTGCAGCCAGGAGCTGCAGATCAAATAAATGATCTTCAATGATCAATCAATTCTAGTTTACAAAATCATTTATTGAATCACAAAAAAAGTAGACAAAAATAATAGATGTGCAATTCATCTGGGGGAAAAAAAAGTGAAACTTAAAAAGCAATAGCTTATAAAACACACAAACTAAATCATTAGAATGCAATTCTAGTGAAGGACCATTTAATCCAAATCTATCATTGTGATAATTACTCTTTAGTTTACAAAATATACAATTACTATACTATAACAAACTGCAAGATATAGTGTGTAAATGAAACCATCTATTTTCTAACCAGAAAATGAAAGCCATCGTTAGAAACCTGTCTAAAATGCCATGGCCCAAAGAAAAAAGAAACACGTTTTATTTTGCGTGTTGAAGATAAATTAAATATGTATAGTTATTACCTAATCACACATGACAATATGTACATCTGAATATGTGTCCTCTATGGTTTATCATTCAGGTCTTTACAATTCAATGCAACGGTACCACGTTTGATAAATATACTATTTAACCACTTGAACCCTAGCGCCACTATTCTGGGGCTAACATTTGGTGAAAATAGTGGATCTACAAGCTCACAACGTGACACATTGTGAGCTTGTAGATAGGCTGTTTCCGGCAAAGACCTGGTAGAGTATAGAGGCCTGGATGACTCCGGTCGACTAGGGTTTAAGTGGCTGTATGCCTTTCTCTCTAACAGTCATAGCTTCATACTAGATGTTTTCAATACAGAATAGTAGAATGAAATGTCAGAAATCGTGCATAAATCAAGTCCATAGACTGACTACATTAGTGCTAAGGCATTCTACATCAACTACACTGTAAAATAACTGGGAATGTGCAAATGGGTAGGGATTGGTTCCATTGTTACACTCTCAGGTAACGCTCAAAACTGTGTAGTTTCTTACATAATGGATAATTGCTCATTGATAAATAATCTCTTATCTCCTGGTGGCACCCACCAATAACATACTGACAGTGCTTCAAAAATGCTTTGAAATGTCAAGGAAAGGACAGCTTAGTCCTGTGTGTGTGTGTGTGTGTGTGTGTGTGTGTGTGTGTGTGTGTGTGTGTGTGTGTGTGTGTGTGTGTGTGTGTGTGTGTGTGTGTGTGTGTGTGTGTGTGTGTGTGTGTGTGTGTGTGCGCGCGCATGTGTGTGAATGTACGTTATATAATGCAGTTTGAATTGTTTCACTTGATGGATGGCAATGTAGCTCACATGTAAAATAAAACAGTGTCACATGCCTGCAACGACGCTCATGAAACATTGGTCCAAACCATTAAGAAAAAGAAAAATATCAAATTTCTCTATTCCTGAATAAATGTTTGAGATAAAGGTTTTCTGAAGAGCACTGATTATGTAATTAAAATTATTTAAAACAGCAGCATAAAATAAGGGCAAGAGGCAAGATGTGGAGAGGAATAAGTAGTAGCAGGCACAAGTTATGTTAAATGTATAGTTTGTCGTTCAACGGTGTCACGCAGAGAAAATAGCAGATCTGCAAGCTCACAATGCGCTGCAGTGCAATGCATTGTGAGCTTGTAGATTTGCTATTTTCACCACGCAACAGTGTCATATGATATGTATAAATCAGACTTAAGTCACCACCAGTGAAACACCTCAGTACGAAGTATTGGCATTATGGTCCAGATCTGGGCAAAAGAATACACTTTTAGGACCTGACGTTGTACCTTTTGTCACCTGGATTACACCTTGTTTTCCTTGAAAGTATACTTGAAAAGGTGTCTGTTTCGATTATTTTAAATGTGTTAAATATTAAGTTACCCAGATATGGTAACATTATCATGTCAAACATATTGCACCTTATGGAATATTTACATCAAAACATCAAATGTTTAATCATATACTATAACACTGAGTAAGCAACAGTTTACGGCATCCCTAACATCTGAAGAAAATTAAGGGTGTTAAACTCAAATAAAAAATAGATCAAACAACAAATGTGATCAGAAATTAGAATGGATATCATTGATCAAAATGTGTGCTTTCTTTGCCCAGCAACAAAAACATATTATTGGCACATGCTGTGTACATCGTTCCAATATTTTAGTTACAATATCTACTGAATTCAAGTACGGATGGCATGACACATAAGGTAAGTGACATGTTTAGAACTGGAAGTACGTAGTACGTGCCACTAGCAATACAGAAGAGGCTCTCGAGTCACCTCCTAACTAAAACTAGCATGTTACTGTATACTAATGTGTTAGCAAGAGGTCACAAAAACATCTTCAGGAAAGCAAATGTCAGAAATCGCCCAAAGGTTGTCCTAATATCTGACTATAACAGCTGAAAGTAGGGCATCGTCTTGCTTTAAACTACATTGATGCTTGAAAGTTTGTGATTGGCTGAAATTAGCAACCCACCTGAAAATGTATCTTCTGTTTATTAAAGTGCTGGAGACACAGGGAGACATCTGTCACTTAGCAAACACTCTAATGCAACGATTACTATCAGAATATAGTGCTTTCATCTTTTAACAAAACACTTTTTATTAAAAGTACCCTACCTTTAACTTTATTCTCCTTTGTTCCATTGATGTGGGTGCGTTGGGGAATGTTCCTTAGTGCATACAGTAATCATGTGTAGTGTTTATATATATATAAGGCACCTGTTGGCCTACCGGTATATGCTCACTGTTTTTGGCCCCTGTATTCTGTTAGGTGTTTAAGGTAGGCTATGCAGTAGTTAAAGTGATCACTTAACATGATGCGCAAGTCATCCTTTTCATACTGCACATTTCTGTTGACTGCCTATTCTAGATTTTATTTGATGTGACGTGTTGGGCACATCGTGTGTTGGAAACCCATTGTCGTCTTTCTCATCGTTTATACCGTTGTTATACTGTCTGTTAATGTCTCATACCAGAGGTGGTGGGTGGGGTCACGGCATCAAAATGTATCATTTTAGCACGCAGCATGGTGAGCCCTCGTATTTCCTGTAAAACCAACTGGGTTGTTTGTTTGTGTCATTGAAAACACATGACTCCAATTAATGAACAGCGACATCTGATGTCTTAGGTCATACTCTTGCACAAATATAGAAATATAAATATATTCCAAGGGGTTCGCAAACTTTCAAGTACTTAGTAGTAGTATGTTCTCCGCTAACTCCGTAAAAAGTTACCTTTTTTTGGCTACTGCCAAAAGTGACAGCAACACATAGTTATAATCATCTCCCCCAGTCTTGTCACTGGAAAATGTGAGGTCAAACAAAGATTACCTGGCAAACCATCAGTCCCGTCATGAAATCATTAAGTACTTTTGTGTAAGGTCCCAGTGTTGATGTGGAGCCTTTTGGTGCATTGGTGATTGTGATTTGATTTTGAATCATGCAACTCAACTAGTTGCACCAGTGATATTAAACAAGTGTGTTCTACTGTTATCATTGAGAGAGTGTTGAAGAAGTTGCTTGGATGGTCCCCAGTTTGCCATTCACTTGAACTGTCTTGGTGGGCGCAGCTACCTAGAGGGTAGAGACACAATATAAAATAAAAATGACACTTGTCTGGCAACAAGATTCTTAACAACGTAATGCAAAGAAATTATCCCATTCTTGCGATTGTAATTAACTGTACACGGGAAACAAAACATAATGAATAAATCAAACACATGTGGGTTAATGTCGTATCAAAGTTACGGTAGTTTCAGATTTGGGTTAGGATTGTTAGGGGCTTGACTGACAGATCGCCGATTGGGCTTAAAATTAAGGAACTTCTCTGCAATTGAGAAGCAAGTTTGACTCAGTCAGCAGTTGTCAAACCCTGCTCCTCAGAGAAAAACATTCTTACCAATGAGTATGTCCTCCCTAGCTATTGGCACTGTCAGCTTTAAACTGCATACATGTACCTGCTTTGCTAAATAGTTTTAACATGTTCTCCTCTGGAGGCTTCATTTATTTCATGACCTGAAAATGAACCCATCCTCTCCCTCAACACATCACATACAACAGTTCAGTTTATCTGTCAGCTGAATCTTTGTATGTGTTAGAATCTACGCTCCACTTCCACTTCCCCAGCTGCTGTACCCTAGGAGGGCTTTGTTCTGCTCAGGGCCAGTTCAAACTCAAGGTAAAGTAAGAAGTGAGAAATTTCAAACAACAAGGCTGACAGGGCTCCAGAGATGTGTCTCTTTCCTCTGTGTGTCTCTATGTTCTACCTCCATGTTTCTCTTACTCTTCCCAAGTGTCTCCTCTCTAACTTTAGTTGTCCTTTTTACCCAAATAGTTAGTCATTTATATGATTTTATAGACACTAGAGTTGTTGAGTGGAATCGAGGTTTGTGAGACAGCAGGTACATTAAATCCATGATTAACCACTTTCAAACTGACAACCGTATTTTGGGAATATCATTATAGGTAAAAATGCATTGGTTTATTTTCTTACAAGGCTTTGTGATGCAGTTGTCAGCTTGTAGATCTGCAATTATTATCGCTATGAATACAGGCATGCCTTGAGATTTGCACTTGTCCATTGGCGTGCCTCGGTTAGAATATGCCAATTCTCACCAATTAACTGAAACTAGCCCTTACCCGTTCAAAGATATGAGCTCCGAAATGATGTGCAGTGTGTGGGTTATGGGATGTGCACTGTGCACACAGTATATGAGGGATGGAAAGTAACTTTAACTGGTGCTTGCATGATAATATGTAGGAGCATCAATGTAAGAAATACCCGTTTCGTTTAATGGCTACAGAGATACTGTGTACCGATCTGCATGATTTTTGGACAAAATCTGTAACAGGGCTAGACAACAGCCCGCCCACCCGCCTGCACACACACACACACACACACACACACACACACACACACACACACACACACACACACACACACACACACACACACACACACACACACACAGAGCTGGTTAAACATGTTGCCTCATGCTAGATGCAGAATAGATATGCCTCAAGCTAGATGCAGAATAGATATAGATACACCATAAAAATGCTAATATACAGCATATGATTTGTGAAAGTGACAAACGGGCTTCACAGTTATGTTAGGTGTGTTCATATGCTAATGGTGATGCGATTTCAGATCAATTGCTCCAGCCACTGAGGAGAAACGCTGTGACAGACACTCACTCAGACAGACAGACAGACAGACAGACAGACAGACAGACATTTGGAAAATTATATGTTTGATGCTTATCAAGTGCGCACTAGTGTCCCTTTAAAGATGCAGGACTCTGTGTTGTGGAGGAGTTGTTAGGTGGTTCTACCTTCTTGAGCCTCTCGGCGGCAGATCCAGAGCGGATGGATTCCAGCATGGCTTCTCTGAGCATGGCAGGGTTCATCTTGACATTAGCGCCAGGATGCAGAACCCCACTGGGCCTAGCCGGGGCAGGGGCCGGGGGTGGGGGCGGGGGTGGAGGTCCGGTTGGCGCTGGTGGAGGAAGGACCCCTGCATGTGGAGGCAGAGGTGGGCTGAAGGGAGGAGTAGGAGGAGGGGAAGTGAAAGTGGGAGAGCTCTTCTTCTCCTCCACCACAGCATCCTTCCTGAAGTTCTCCAGCTCCTCAGCCGCCTCTGACTTGGTCTGTGGAGTGTAGAGAGGAGAGACGGTGGATGCAAAGCAAACAGCTTACAGGAACACAAGCAACGAAAGTGCAAGTGTTATATAAATAATACCAGTAAGACTCCCTAATCGGGAGATAAACGACCGCCAGGTCGCATGTATACATGCAGCCTCATGATGGCGCTAGAACAGGGGCATTGTTAGAAATCAGGGGCGGAGGTTGTGGTTTGCCAGCCAAGGAGTGTGTGTGCAAAGTTTGGCATGGATAGGGGCAACGGTGCCGGAGATAAGAGTAGGGCCAAAAGTGTGACGTGACGTGGCGTGGCGTGGCGTGACGTGACAGGACGGACAGACGGAGGTTTTCATAGTAACTTGCAACCTGACGGTCGCAATTATAAAAAATTAAATTCTGTTCTGATTTGATCCTATACACGCAGACACATCGTTTCACGAAAACTCTCATTCAAAGACGGTCTTCTATATTTATCTTCAATCAAAACAAATGAAACTTTTCCCTTTCTTTTTTTTTCTTCTTTTTTTTTTTAAGCCCAAAGGCTGTGAGTCTGATTTAGTAATGCAGCATTCCAGAGATTCCAGCACTGGTCAGGAACATTCTAGAATAGAACCGCAGATGGGCCTCGGTTACAACAGCACATTTCCTGGCCCTTTCATTCCACATGGCTCCTTACATGACAACAAACCACAACTCCCAGTCCACACAGAGGGATTCAAATAGAAACCAACGCACATATCGTTGCTGTCAGGCAGAAACCTCTCATCTCCATATTGTAACTTTTTGTGTTTTTCTTCGTAAATGAATGCCCTACTTGCCCTGTGGATCTGCAAGCTGGTTGCACGGTTGCTTGCATGGTTCTGTGAATACGTAAATAGCTAAACTACATACAGCAGGGGTCTTCAACAGGGGGTCCGGGACCCCTAGGGGTCCTCAGAGTTACTACAGGGGGTCCTCCAAATCTTCCAATCCGTTTTATATTAACAACTTGAACCCTAGTGTCCATATTCTGAGAACTGTAGCCAAAAATAGCAGATCTACAAGCTCGCGCTGCAAGGCGTTGTGAGCTTGTAGATCGGCTATTTTCAGCAAAGAGGTTTGATGCAGAGGGAAAAAGAGAAGGCTAAGTACAGAGTGAAAGGTCAAGTTAATTAGGTAATGATGGTTAAAATATCTGAAAACAAAAAATTTACATGAATCCAAAATACACTGATGATTATGCTGTCAAACAATGAAACTATATGGAATCTGAAAAGGTTGTGGGGGTCCCTGCTTCACCTCTGTCTAAACTAAGGGGTCCTTGGCCTGAAAACGTTGATAGTGTCCCTATTATGGGCATGTCATAATAGGTGATCATTAGGCAAAATTACATTACTTAATTTTTGGGGTAGAGATTTGGTGTGGAGGGAAAAAAAAGTGGGGGGCTCAGTACATACCCACAGTGGACCCCAGTCAATGAAGTCTATAGGGTTTTAATTGGTAACGATGCATAATGTCTATACACTGTTCAATATATCGTCATTGTCGAGTGGAAACCTTGTATGTCCAAAACCGTTTGTTTTGTATTAATCATTTTAAAAAATCACACCCGTGTGAAGTGGAGCTGTGTGTGTGTGTGTGTGTGTGTGTGTGTGTGTGTGTGTGTGTGTGTGTGTGTGTGTGTGGATCATGTGTACCGTTTTTTGTGACATTTGAAGAAAATATGTAGGAAAAGGAGCAAAAAGTGTGTTTTGGAGAAAATTCAAGATGGCGGACAATCTATCATGGCGCAAATGGGCGTGGCCTATATGGGGAGATGCGTCATGGCCCAAGGAATCCAGGGAAAAAATATTTTGAATTTTCCGACCTACGGTTCAAGAGTTACAGGCCAAAACGTAAAGTGGGGTGTTATGGTGCCACCATGCGGCCAAATGACACAATTATTTTTCATTTAATCCTTGAAATCATTATGAACCTCCTCTCCAAGTCTTGAAACTCTAGCCCCTATGGTTTGCGAGAGACAAATAATTGAATGTGAGTTTTTGCGATTCCCATTATAAGTCAATGGGGAAAATTAATTCACTAATAAATTAATATCAATTAAACTATAGAACCTTTCTCTTAGAAAAGTAATAGCCCACGATTCCCGAGTAAGCCGGTCGATTTGACATATGGCGCGAGTGTGTGGTGGCAAAACTGTGGGACTAGTGGCGTGCCGAAGTTTAGGAAGTTCAGGCTACATACACACACACACACACACAGACACACAGACAGACACACAGACACACAGACCCACACAGCCACGTATAGGGAGCCTGTGCTTCACACAGCTCCAAAAATGATTTAAACTAGTGAAAAGAGACAATCTACAAGCACACAACGCCTCGCACCGCGAGGCGTTGTGTGCCTGCAGATTGGCTGTTTTCACTACTTTTGTGCGACCGCCTTGTATGATGAAGCAGGGCTTTGCTTTGCGAAAAAAAAAAAAAAAATTGAAACTTGGAGATACGAGGTTTCTGCCCGATACCTTATCTATACAGGAGTACACATGCCTTGGGATTATTAGGCTGCAGATGTCTGATTCCCAGCACTTGAACATTTTGTTCACAACAAAAGTATAAAAAAGGAAGAACTGGTATACAGTAGGTGAAACCCTGTATTACAATCATTTGTAATCATGAATAATATATGAACGCATCAGAACAAGTCGTGTGGGGACATCTACTTCAGAATCAGATCAAATGGTTGGTACCTCATAGTGTAACATGAATGTTGAGATCATTTTACCTTCCTCAGCTTTCCAGAGCTGCCCTTTGCCCTGATGGCAGCCAGCAGGGCTGACCTCTCGTTCTCCTCCTCCTCATAAGATGGTTTCTTCATGCTGCTGATAGCAGATCCAGATATCTAATAACGAGAGAGGAAGAAAATCATTAAAAACTAAAATGGTGCAATTCTGGGAAATTGCAAGTGTGGTTGCCCTGATGCAAGTCACGAGGAATCCGCTGGAAAATGTATTCCATCTTACCATTTGCCCCTTTCATGCCCAAATGCCCATATATGGACATCTGTCAGTCCTTGTTCCTATTTGAGTGGTACTAACCATTCCGTCCTTGTCCGTTTTATGCCCATATATGGATATCCCTGATGTCATCAATATTAAGCCCTTGGAATGCCCATATATGGACCTACTGTGTCAAGCCCATGTAGTCGCAGTGTGAGTGTGCGCGTGCACACCGCATGTGCATGCTCAAAACGCGAGAGAGCGGCCGCAGTGCATTGTGGGGCGGTAGGGCTTGAATAGTGACCATCGAATGCATACTACAAATCCAAATGCATTGTGGGATACTTCAGTACAATAGGGTACAAAAATGCTCACTATACATTCGGACACTAGTTCAAAATGGCGGAGCCCCCTTTTAGTACACTACATTGGAGAATAGGGTGGATTTTGGACGCAGCCAGTGACATCAGACATATAAGATGTCAGTTATCTCTATATTTGGGAAAAGTAAAATGTTTGCATTTTACCATTCAAGTCAATGGAGAAAATTAATTCACAAATAAATAAATATAAATTAAACTATATAACGTATCCCTTAGCGAAATGCGTCCCGACGAGTCCCAGTTGAAGCCGGTCAATTTGACATATGGCCCAAGTGTGTGCCAACTGTGGGATGGAGCAGCGCGGCAAAATAAAGTTTATGTGGAAAGATGGAAAGAATAAAGTCGGACAAGTACTACAGTCTGGTAACCAGACCAATAACCTCTCAGAACAGCTCTTTTCTAGCAGTATTTGTGCTCATTGACCCGTGAGGCCATCGGCTGCTTGGCCTCACCAGTCCTCGCTGTCAGCGCGCCTGCCTTGTTGTCAAGTGATTTAAGGACAATGGTGGAAAGTAACTTAAGTACATTTACTAAAATACTGTACTGAAGTACAGAAGAGAACTGAAGAGTCTGAAGTACAACTTTGAGGTATTTGAGGTACTTCAGTTGAGTATTTCCATAGACATTTGAAAACTTGAAATGGCACATTCTGCATAATGAGTACTTTTATTTTGGTACTTTAAGTACATTTTGGTGCCAATACCTTTGTACTTTTGTACAATACATTACGGACTTTTACTAACAGTGTTTCTATATTGCAGTATGGAGACTTTTATTTAGTAAGTAAAAAATTTGAGTACTTTTCCCATCACTTTTTAACGCTTTCAATGCCACCTTTTCACCACTAGAGGGCGCCCAGTGGCCATAGAAAACACCCATCCACAAGCGCTGTAACAGCACAAGCTGTGCGCAGCCATGACAAGCCTGAACACTTTCCTTTGTGTCATCAACAGGGACAGGATGAAGTTAGCTTGAAGTTAGCAATTGGCTACCAAGCATTTTAGAAGCCCTATTTTCGGCGATTTAGCCATGATTAAACCTTGCACACCTCATGGATATGCATGGAACAGAGAAAATGAGCTCTAAAGATCCTGGATTGCATTGGAGTGGATGGTAAATATCGGCGGCGCGACGCTCTCGCGGGCCGTGTAAACAGATGACGGCCGGCGGCCCGGCTCGAAAAAATACAAAACATTTTTTTTTTTTAAAAGCCGAACTAGTTCGGGATAGGCACCCAGGACGGTCCAAATCATCCCGAACTAGTTCGGGATAGGCACTAAAGCAGTTAAGGATGCTGAGTTAGCAAAAACTCCATTCGCCCAGTAATCCTGGGTATGAAGATCAATGTGGCAACCCCCGTGGCC
Organism: Nannobrachium achirus; assembly: GCF_963921795.1. Classification (NCBI taxonomy): domain Eukaryota; kingdom Metazoa; phylum Chordata; class Actinopteri; order Myctophiformes; family Myctophidae; genus Nannobrachium; species Nannobrachium achirus. Next base: position 47,864,173 of record NC_137811.1, on the reverse strand, counting down.
ATGTTAGACATGCTGCAGTGTGGTTGTGGTCGCACACGGTGACAACACAGCTGGCCGGACACTTTAGCTTGCACTGATTGATCAGCTACTGTACTGCTGTATCAGCCCTAGGGCTGCTAACAGTTACCCTCCTGCTTTTCACCCGGGGCAAATAAAGGCTATATGTGATGAATACACTTTTACAGCTATTAATGACAATTATTTACAGTTATGGCCCACATCAGTGATTTTCAGCCTTTTCTGGGTCAGGACCCACTTGAACATCATGAAGGCGTTTGCGGCCCGCCCATCTGACCACTTAACACGGCAGCCTATTGGCAGTCATGTCCTGGTCAGGTGGGTGGGCACTGTGCATTTTCAGAGCATGTTTGTTTTAATGATCATGCCAACCAATCGATTTTAATGTATTCCGGCTTGAATCAACATAATACTTATAATAAGTAATAAGTTGTTATTATATTATTCGTGTAACTTTTTAATATTAAAGGAGAATAGTTTTTTTTTACCGTAAGTCCATTTCTAACGCATGTTAGCTCTGACCCGAGGGGGTGAGATCTAGCGGCCGTTTGCCTTTTTACGGCAGCCCATTATTAACCAAACTCTAGGGACAGAGTCATATTATCATTAAAATCTTACTGTTTTGTCAATTATTTGGCGTCCCCACTTGCAATACCCTCGTGCCCCACAGGCTGAACCACTGGCCTATATGAGAATAAACAGTATGATGCTCTCCACCCATAACATCACCTTCTTCAGTCTCTCCTTCCCTCCTCCAGTCTGGATGGCCTCCATCAGGTTGCTGTGGAGAGACGTTTCCTTGTGAATAGACCTGCAGATCACCGGCCTGAACTTCTTCACTGGCCCAAACACTGTGACCTGCTGTGGCTCGGGGAGCACGCCGTGACTGGGTTCACTGATGGACGTTTCTGGTTTCTTAGGCAGTGCTGGATGGGGGGCTGTGGTGGCCGTCTCTCTGTGGCTCTGGTAATATAATTATAACAATATAATATAATAATATGTAAGTGAGGCGGAGTGGAGTTCCCTCTGCATACTAATTATGCTAAACATTTTCACTTACCACTTTCATAACTGAGAATATTCATGTAAAAGTAACAAACCAAAGCTGTGTTATCTTGGTAACCACTCTAGTCTAGTTCTACAAAAAGGTTTGCAAGCATGTTATTTTTGCTATGGTTACATGCAGTTTAAAATATCATGATATCAGATATCAATCAAAGTTACATGGTTTACGTTAGTGTGAAATTACAAAACGGTCTTGCATTTCTAATATGGCTGTCCACCATGTGGAAATATGTTTTTCTTAAAGCATGATACATACAGTGACACTGATCTTGGCTGGAAACGGTGTCTTGGAGGCTGGAACCTCTTTGGTGGTTGACCGTAGAGGAGGGGATTGCAGCGAGCTAGTCCGCAAAGGACTGGGGCTTCTGGCCCGGACATGTTGGAGATTATCTCTGCCGTAAGTAGTGTTCAGGTTCATTTGGGCGGGGCTACTGGGTCGAATACACTTAGTGTTGGCTGTTTCTGCTATCAAATTCTTGGAGTTTTCTTTGGTGGATTGAAGGCTACTAGCACATGCTCCCCAATCCCGTCTCTCTTCCTCATGAGCTGTCTGCCTCTCGGAGACGTACTCATTAGACCTCATTGAACTCTTTGGGTCAGACATGGATTCAGACCTCATCACTTTACTTTCTGACACAAATGACTGAGTAGAGTGTTGTGGGTTCACGTATATAGACCGACCCTTCTGGGAGAAGCTGCCCGTCCTAAGAGTAGCGGACTCTGGGATGCTGGGTGTAATGTCAGGTTTAACTGAAGTCTTCGGGGTGTATTTGGTGATGGCAGAGGCCACGTATTGGCTGGAGGTTCTCCTTGATGGTTTGAGGAAGGACAGGTCTCTTTTCTGATCTGGGACGACTGTAGGTTGAGGGGGAGGTTTACTGTTGGGCTGCTGTGGAGGTTCTGAAACAGACACTTTGCTCTCCTTGTCTATCTGCTTTTCCTTTTTACGACTTTCGACTTCAACTTCTTTCACCGATTCCTCTACAGTTTCTTTCAGTGTCTCTTTAAGCTTGACATTCTCTGCCAGCTCATGAGTTGAAACTTGAGCAATTTTCAGGCCCTCTGTCTTGTGGGTCATCTCAAACCTTTCTGAGACAGCGGCAGGATTATTTTTCAGGTCATCTGCATTCTCCTTGACCTTGTCACTAACACTCCTGCTGGAGGCCATAGCACTGTCTTGTTTTTCAGTTGAGCTCCAGAAGGCTTTGGCTTTCCCCAACAGAGGAGATCCTTCCCTGGTGTAAACCTCCAGTTCAGACGAACCCCCAAATTTGTTACGGCACAACCCCGCTTTCACCATGTTCCCCTGCTCATCGATTTTGATGGCACCCGTGGTGGTTTGGGTGATTACCGGCTTCTCCATCACAGCATGACTACTAGAACCAGAAGGTTTGGGAGGGACGATGGTGAATGTTTTCATACCAAACCGAGATGTGCTGCTGCAGGTTATCTTGCTATGTGAGGTGGTGGTACCGGTGTTGTTACTGTTGTGGACCCGGTACATAGGAATATGACCATCCTCATCCGTCAATCGCTGATTGGTTGGGGGCGGGCTATTTTTCATCTCTGGAACAGTGAGAGTGTTGCTTTTAACGGGATCAGGTTTAGTCTTCATGCTCTGCTTCCGTTTCTGCACATCGAGATTCGTTTTTGACACTGTGCTTTTTTGTTTTCCTTCTGTCACTGCATTTCTCTCTGCATTGCTCTTTTTATTTGTTTCCACTGTTGTTGACGTCTTTTTCTCTTCGTTCAGCATGCCATTCATAGGCCTGTTCTCCTGTGATTGGCTCAGCTGTGCTGCCTGATGAGGTGTCTCCCGAGAGTTCACACTGCTGGTTTCACTACTGCCGTTGGCCATACATGCATTGTTGTTTCTGTTCTGTATCTCCCCACTGGACTGGTGACTCGAGGTGAGACCTAGAATTCACACAACAGCAGCAAAACGTTCTTTAAATATGAATTGAATACATCTAAAGACAAAATGTCTCCTTTCTGTCTAAAGTTCAAGATCAAATAAAAAAATCCTTAACCAACAAATAGCGAAAACGTGTCCCGATGCAACGTGTTGCAATTTCTTATATATACTTTTTCAATTAAACTGTGAAATATCAAACATATCAGACAGTATACATTTCAAAGAAGGAAAAACAAACTGCTCTGTACCTTTGCAATCAGCTGACTGGGTTCTGGTCAGTGGCTTGGTCTCACTGTCTGTGATGTTCAGTTCATAGTCATCCAGGACATCGTCTATGGTTGTGACTGGCACCTCCATGTCTACCATAGACACTGGCACGTCATTACTGTCTGTGGATTAAGTGAGGCAACTTAAGTGAAGTTTCAGTGAGGCAATACACACATGGGTGATCCAGCATTGGGGAAACGATGATAGAATAAAATAAGGATTATTATAAACACTATCAAATTAGTTTCCCAGGAATATGCATATTAGGGGAGTAAAACTGGCCTGAATAGTGATTTTCTTTCCTCACAGTTCCAACATTATCTCAGAATTTGGAGGGCATGTTTTCTCACACAAAAAAACTGAATTGAAAAATATGTCAAAATTGTGAGAAAAATTAAGCGTCAGCGTTAGTTTATGCAGGACAAGGGAGTCAAGTCGCTGCAAGCTGTAGTGTAGTCAGATGTCAGTCAGCTCTGTTCTCTTACCTCATAATCATAACTGCTGGTCATTACGTCACATGACTGCCTTACTCCAATCAAAGCTCAATCAGTAGGGAAGGCTCCTTTAAATAAGGCTTGCTTTCTCTTCCTATGCTTGGTTTCCGAAGCTTCGGAATCATTCGCTGCTAGCTGCCTCCTCCACCCCACCCTCCACCTTTGCACGATCAGTCTGGCTAAGCTCAAATACTTGTGATTGTCTGATTAATTTAAATGTCAATGTTGTTAAGTTCAAATACTGTGATTTTGACTAAGTTACATGTCAATGTATTGCTATAATTCTGCTATTGTATCCCTATGGGGGGTATTGCTTGCGTTCCCTGATTTTGCTTAGCATGCTCAGAAAAGCTTGCACAAAATTTCAGGGAGCATCTCCTATCGTGGAGCCCTTTAAACGCCAAGATTAACTGTATTCCATTTATGCAATAAATGGTTAAATCTGCCTATTGTGTATTCCATTTTGCAATAAATGGTAAATGACTTGACGTGAATGTTTCTGACTAAAACACTGCTCAGAATGCTATGCATTGGAATTGCGAGAACAAAACAAACAAACAAAAAACCCAGAACAATTCAGGACTTGTGGTGGAAATGGGTTTCCAATAAATTAGTGTGTTGTTACTACTAACAACAAATATGAATTCGCTTTTAAAAGTACAGTTGCCAAATAATGTACAGTATATTGGGGCTTGTGAGGTCTCGGGTCTCAGTTAAAAGTTACGTTACAAGCCTCACCTGCTAAATCTGCTTCAAAAGTCTGACTGAGATGGACGGTGACTTCTGGGTCTTTCTCATAGCTGTCCTTTAACCTGACTGACTTCTTCAGGCTGATGTCACTGTGTCTGAGAGAATAGAAGACAGAGTTGAAAAGTCATTGGCACAGAAAATGGTCATTTCCATACATCAACAAAGATATACACACAGTACTGCAGGGTTCCCCAATAGGCAGCCCGCGGGCCATCTGCGGCCCGTGGGTGGGCTACTGTCTGGCCCCCACCAACCCCAGTAATAATGGTAGTATAAGAGCAGCAACAACACTAGTATATCGTTGTTGTCAGGTGGAAACCTTGTATCTCCGAATTTATATGTTCTTTCGCAAAGTAAAGCCCTGCTTCATCATACAAGGCCGTCGCACAAAAGTAGTGAAAACAGCAGATCTACAAGCACACAACGCCTCGCGGCCTCGCGATGCGAGGCGTTGTGTGCATGTAGATCGGCTGTTTTCACTAGTTAAAATCATTTTTAAAATGATAAATGCAAAACAAACGGTTTTGGACATACAAGATGTTCACCCGACAACGACGATATCTGAACTGCCGCTGGAGTAGCGGGAACGCCACCGTCACCCCCTGCAATGTTGTGGCCCTCGGCTGGGTACCCTAGACATAATTCGGCCCTTGGGGAAAACTAATTGGGGAACCCTGCAGTAGTGTATGTAATGGCAAAGAGACTTCGGACAGTGGTGCAGCAAGCAGTGAATGGTTTGCTCAAGGACACTTTGGCATTAATAGTACCCCCTCCCCCATTCCTGGGATTAGAGCCACCACCCTTTCCCTTAATAATTAGACGAAAGGCTAAATACAGTTCAAATAACAGGGCAAGGAAAACTAAACTTTTAGTTTTAATAATATGAAGCTGATTTAAAAAGAAAAAAGGAATTTACATTAGAACAGGGTGTCTTTGAAATGTGCAGCTATAAAGATATTATTAACCACAGAGTTTGTGTTTCCTTTATTCCTTATTCAAGAGTTCAACAGAGCATTCTCATGAGTCACTGATGTATTAGCCATAACAAATTGCAATAGGGAGGCCAAACCAAATAGAATTTGTCTTCTAAGAGACTTGGACGGGAATACTTTTCCTCAACGACTCCGAGAAAGCAGGGTTATGGCGCTTTCCTGGAAGCTGGATGAGCAAGCAGCTACAGGCCGGGGCCCCAGATTCATAAAGCTTGTCTGAGTGAGAGCACTGATCAAGGATCACTGATTCAAGCACATTACCATACACATTTCACAACAACTTAAAAAGGCAAAAAGTGAGCCTGGGTCAGCAATCATTTTCCCAGAAAGCCCTTGAATAAGGGCCTAGAATCATAACTATGAAAGCACAGCACTAAGGGTTATGGCTGCCAGCTGTGGCCACGGCTCAAATATAACACACGTGCACACACGTGCACACACATAGACATCAAAGGGGGCTTGAGCCCCTGCCCTTTTATCTGTCTGTAAAAAGTGCCCTCTCCAGACCATGAATGCGGTTTTTACTATGGTGAAAGAAATGTAAACGCTCTCTTTCCATGCCATACCTGAAGGCAGCATTTAAGAGAATTGCCTTTTCCAAACTCTCCTGAACTTGAATGCAGCATCTTATTTTTAAGGAATTGCCCTCTCTGTGTAGAAATCACCACATCTCCAGTATTCACTTGATTATGCTTAGTTCAGTGTGGTATCAAGTACTGAAAATAGCCGACCTCTGTGAAAATAGCCAACCTCATTGAAAATAGCTATTTTCAATAGGCCCCTGCCTCTCTAACATTCTCTGCACGTCCCTGACACAGGCAGGAGCTGCTCTCAGTTAGTACTACTGGCAGTGTGACACGACACTCAGGAAGAGACAGTGATGTTTGATTCTCCATATGTGAAACTAGACCTAAAGCAAAATATGAAATTTAAGCACATCGTTTGTGTAGTACTTGCCTTTTTAAGTGACTAGCCAATCATTAGCCATAATGGCAAAAAGTTTTTTTCTATATACTTTATTGTGTCAAAACATGCACATCACTTCCATCAACAACTTTTAACATGTTATGTCCTTTTTTTTTTAAGGACATTTTGACACATTTTTATATATATATATATATATATTTTTTTTTCCCCCCACCACCACATAGAGCAAAAAAAAAATCCACACACACATAATGGCAAAAAGTTAGGTCATAATCAAATTCAATTTGGCTCCCAAGCAGTTTGGATCTTAATTGCTTACTTTGGTAGTTAATTAAAGTAACAGTTTAAGATCACAATGACATGTAGTACCTGTTTTGGTTTTCAACATATTGCAAACCGAGAAATTGGTTGGATCTGTTTTAGGTGGAAAAAGAGAAGAAAAGAAAAAAGGCCCTTGGGACTTTAAAAGCAGAAGCTGGCTGCAGTGTGCTAGATGATACGTATGGAGAGATGAATGGCTGAATACTGGGAAACGTGAGGTAGATGAGTTTATGAGAGCGAGGCAGACCCTGTGAATCATAGGTTGACAGGCCCACCCAGACGCCCTAATGTGTCTCTGTCTCGCTACCCACAATATGTTTGCAATAAAGTAGCTGGATGAACAAAGGGTCATAAATTAAGGTCAATAAAGTACATTACTGAAGCTTTGGTGTACTTTGTCTCTCTCACCCACACTCCCTTAGCACCACTTTCCCCTCACTGGAATGCTGCCTGCTGGTCGTTCCCGACATCTGACACCCAGCTTCCCCCTATTCCCTCTTTTGTCCTCCTTTCCAGTCTCTTCCACCGCCGTACCTGTGGCTGGATCCCCAAGTGGCACATCCCTCGTCACTGTCACTGGAGTTGTCCCTCACTGGTCCCAGCTGTCTGTCTCCAGCTCCTCCGCTGCTTCCGTCCAGAGACAAACTGCCGTCCGGAGACGTGGGCTGGGTGTCCGAGGGAGAGCTGACCAGGCCCGAGTCCTCGCCTTCGGCCATGCCCTCGGAGGCAGCGTATCCCTGGTCGGGCAAGCTGCTGCCCGCACTGCTGCCCACCGACAGGGTCTCCTCCTCCAGAATGTCGGCGTCGGGGCTCTGGCCACCCGTCACAGGCCTCTGCAGGGAATGGAGCCAGGCTAGCAGAGGAGAATATGAGAAGGCATGACTTACTTTCGTCCATTGTTATTGTCAGTGCTGGACAACAACGAAGTACATTTTGTTTGTGCTTTACTAAATTCTAGGTATTTGTTTTTTGGGATACTTACTTATGCCTTTCGCTCCACTACATTTCAAATACACACTTTTTACTACACTACATTTCTAGGACGGTAAAAAGTACATCATGAATTAACCACAAAAAAATAGTGGTAAAAAAAAGCCAATCTACCAGCTCACAATGTGTCGCATCACAATGCGTTGTGAGCTTCTAGATTGGGCTTGTAACTTGTATTTGAATTTTTTTGGGGAAATCTCAAAATGTCAATACAATGCAATTTAAAAAAAGAAAACATACTTTGTAATTTGTACTTTTTAATGCTTAAGTGTTTTAAAAACAAGTACTCCAGTACTTTAACTCATGTAAAAATTTGACAGAGCAACTTTCACTGAGAATATATGACCACGATTATCTATACTTTGACTCAAGTACTGGAGTTGAGAACTTCGTCCACCACTGGTTATTATCTTTGGTCGTCAAAGTTGTTGGCATGGCTCATGTTGCTCTCACATCATACTCAGGGGATAGGATTGGAGACCCCACCCGACAGGGTGAGAGTTACATAGCAGCCATATGCATATTATGGTCATGTGTTTAGGGAATTAGGGTGTTAGGGATTAGGAACATTAAAATATTGGCACATTAAAGCTTGATAACGTTTGCAGAGAAAGAGCACATACTGTGCACACAGCAGGAGAAAAGCACAGAGATGCAATGATAGAGAAAGCAGACGAAGTATTCATGAGTTTCAACACGCGTGTGCACACACACACACACGCGCACACACGCACACACACACGCACACACACACACACACACACACACACACACACACACACACACACACACACACACACACACACACACACACACACACACACACACACACACACACATGCACTGTTACACCCAAATACATCTAAATCAAACACACGAAAACTGAGGCCAAGGAGGCCACAGGCAAAAAGTGCAACCACTTCTGGCTTGATAAAACAGATTTAATGATGTGTGGGTGGACTTACTGTAAACAAACCGTTTTAATTAGGTTTTTACAGTAAGAGTCCCCAATGACAGATATACTGACATAGCATTGCTTCATCTCTTTAGTACAGTCATGCTCTGGTCAGCCCTCTGGGCTTTGGGGAGCTCATTTAGTCAGTTACTGATCTCATTGAACTGCAGTCCAACGGAATAAAAGTCAATGTACCATTTGTTAGGTTTCACAGCAGACAAGCCAGCATGCACAGCACAGAGAGGCCATGATGAGGCCATACTATAAAATGACTTAAACAGTACACCATCTTATTAAAAAATGGTTGAGTCATATTGTCTCTTCCATGCGTGGATGCCTTAGCGAATCATATTGATATGCAGTGTGTTGTACTGTGTGCGTATTAATTTCACTTGCTCGTGTGTGTGTGTGTGTGTTTAAATGTGTCTCTTCACTGGTGTGTATATGCATGTGTGGAGGGTGCATGATTTAATATTAGAAGTGTGTGTGTGTGTGTGTGTGTGTGTGTGTGTGTGTGTGTGTGTGTGTGTGTGTGTGTGTGTGTGTGTGTGTGTGTGTGTGTGTGTGTGTGTGTGTGTGTGTGTGTGTGTGCGTGCGTGCGTGCGTGCGCGCGCGTGCATGCGCGTGTGCGTGCGAGTGTGTGTGTGTGTGTGTGCCAGGCCTGTCAGTTTTGGGCCTAGTCCTAATGGTGTGGAGAGAGACATTGAGTTCTAGGAGATGTGGTGATGACTCACAGGGCTGTCCTCCCAGCTTCTTCCCAGCAACGCCTTAGTCATGCCAGCTGCAGCCGCAGCCGGCATGCGCACGGATGCACGCTCACATGCACGCGCGCACACTCACATGCACACACACACACACACACACACACACACACACACACACACACACACACACACACACACACACACACACACCCACAATTAAAGTGTACATGTTCAAACTGTACATACATGCACACAAACATATCGTCACTGTCGGGGAGAAACCTCATATCTCCAAGTTTCAAATGTGTATGGTTTTTCGCAAAGGAAAGACCGTGTTTCATCACGCAAGACTGTTGCACAAACTGTTGCACAAACTAGTGAAAATAGCAGATCTACAAGCACATGAGGCGTATGCTTGTAGATCGGCTATTTTCACTATTTTAAATTGTTTTTAAAATAACAAAAAAGGTTTTGGATGTACAAGGTTTCCACCCGACAATGACGATAATTATGTATGCACGTGCACGGAGAACACACCAAACCACCACATGCACGCATTAACAGTTATTCCCAAACCTCACTCAAAATAAGAACACAAGCACTTCCAATATTTAACTCATTTTTACACAAATGTGACATTTTCATACTTGCCACAATCAAAGCACAATCAAAACCACAAATGAAAACTCTATTCCTTTTGTTTCTTCATTTCCAAAACCGCAGCATGACAACAATCCATGCGCAACACTATTCCAAAATAACCATCAACTCGAGTCTTTAAAACATTTAATGGGAAATTATTCTTTTTCATACACACCATAATGTATATAGTTTTACAGATAATTATTTCCCACTGTTTGTGAATACATTTCACATGCTTTGGATATCCATTATGAGAAAACATAAGGTTCTGAACTCAAAGAAGCTTGCAATGGCCTACACATCTATAAATCAGTAGCTTAGAGCCGGCAGAGCATAAATTATATTTTTTGGATTAAAACAGATTCAACATCAGATCAAATGAGATGTCATCTTCATGAGATGTGCTTGGTACTTTTGCAGTACAAAAACGCTGACGAGAACTGAATTATATAGCAAACAAATTAAACTGGGAAGAAACTCAAAATGCTTAAAATATTTAGTATTTCTGTAGCAAGGGTTGATACTAAGGTCTCAGAGAAACTTTCCCGTCACAAAAGTACATTATGAGAGGTAACATTGAATTGAATTACTGTTAATTTTAACATTTTCTTTTTTAGACTCTACTTGCAAATTATGTGGCTGTGAGATATGGACATACCTCAATATTTATGACTTATTTTAAATTCCACAGACATCTTGTGTTGTGTTTATAGCAAACTAAAGACAATTGCTTCCCCACTCAAACACACTTGCCCATCAGGCAACCTGAAAGCAAACGCCACCTGCCCAGACATATTATTTACTTGCCACAGGCAGTCAGGCAACCATTAGTGTCAACCCCTGTTACTGTAGAACCAAAACGTAAGCAGATTGGTATCTTATCCATAATTGTATTTTGACAAAAATTCCTAATGTTGAATGAGCACAAGACCCAACTTGACCACCGTTATACCACTATACAAAAGTAGTAGGCTACCTATAGTACCTGGTACTATTTTGGTATCACCTCCATCAAGGTCCCAAGCAAGCAGAGGCGATATGCCAAAATGTGACAGTCTACTGATTTGATCAGAGTGACATGACAGACTCCTCTATAATAATGCAAGTTCCCATACATTGAAAACAAACATTTTTAACTAATTGCTGTTAATGTGAAAGGAATCACTGTAGAGCAACTGCATGGCCTAGAATGTTATAAGAAAATGATTTGTTGGATTGTACAGGTGAAATAGAGACAGCATTTAGTGTTAGAATTAGCTTCAACTTTAGCATAGTTTAGCACTTTCCTGCACACAGAGAGTTGGATGTCATTAATGTGACAACCAGTTACATAAAGGTGGTCCTATCTGAAGGAGAAATGTAGTAAAGGAGTAGAGTAGAGTCAAGTACAGTCGAACCGAGTTGAGCTGGTACCATAAAGTGGAAAAACGACTAGCTGTGAGCACTGAGCAGCCAACCTTTAGGTTGAATAAATCAAACTCTAATGTAGTCATGCATCTAGTAGCCTATTTCAAATTTACTGCAGAGCCTTTGAAAATGAAATCAATGTCAAGGGAAAATCCTGGCTCTCTTTTACACAGAGTGTGTGTGTGTGTGTGTGTGTGTGTGTGTGTGTGTGTGTGTGTGTGTGTGTGTGTGTGTGTGTGTGTGTGTGTGTGTGTGTGTGTGTGTGTGTGCGTTCACTAAATTGCATCATGTAAAAGGGGTGAGCCGAGACTGCCGCCCAGGACAGAATCATGTCATTGATAGATCATGCACTCCATAATGGAGCATAAGGCACGCTGTGCGTCTAGGTATCTGGTTTCCAACCAAAGCCACACCACTGAGGATAGGGAGGGAACATACGCTGTCCAACTATAGATCTGCACATATCACATCACCAAAATATTGACCCACAGATATCACATGGCCTTGCCTCATAACCTCATCTCTGCATGTCGCCCATCAATCAGGCTGTAATCCATACGCTCATCTTTCTTCGTATAGTCCTCTTACCACATTCTGAGTGTCCTCCTTTAACCCTGCCCTGTTCTGTTCTCAAACACACGCTGCTCCATATCCACGAGCGCATCGAGCCGAAATACAAAACCCCATATTTACAGACAGATAAAAAAAAACAGAAACAGAAAAACAGCCATTTGATTGAGAGGCAGGTTGAAATTAGAAGTACTTGGCTTTCACTTGCGCTGTTTGTGTCCTCAGCTTAATCAAACTCCCTGCATTGGGGAGCGGCAACATGTCTGCAGAAATGACTTTTTGACCACTTTCACCTTGGCATCCCTATTCTGGTTATGCCAACCGTAGCCAATTTTCTAAACATTTCAACATCTTAGGACAGTGGTTCTCAAACTATGAAATTTAAAGGTCTCCCCATAACATTGACAGTAAGGTTCAATCTAGAACCCCATAAAGGAACCTAGAGAGGCCCTGAAATCCACTTTGAGAACCACTGTCTTAGGAAATAGCAGAAAATAAGAGACTTACAAGCTCATAAGGCACTGCAGTGCCACACGTTGTAAGCTTGTAGATCAGCTATTTTAGATTGGACAAAGCATATACTGTAGGTTCAAAGTGGTTAAGGGAGGTGCTGTGAAGTCCAGCGAAAGCAGCAAGGAAAGTCCAGAGTGAACAGAGCAGCTGAAAGGTTCTGACTTGAAGGAGCACAGGATGAGCAGGAGGTCCAATTAGGAGGGGAAAAGCAAAAGGAGCAGAGGAGGAAAAGGGAGAGGAGGCGAAGAGGGCGGCAGGTGGAGAGGAAGAGACCTCATGAGCGTTTGGAGCGCGGGAGACGGACAGGCCCACAGCAGTACACTGAGGAGAGGAGATGAGAAGAATAAAGAAGATGAAAGACAGTTACACGTCACAGTCACTGGTTCCCAAACACTGGTCCGGGACCCATTTGTGGGTCGCAGACACATTTTTTTGGGTCCCTTAATTCTTTGTTTCCTACATTTTGTTTTTAATTATTATTTCTAAACATATAAAAAAAAAAAAAAAAAAACATTCAAAGATTTTCATGAATAAAATGTTTATCCAAAGATTTAAGTAATTTCATTAATAAATAAAAGAGAAATCTAAGACATTTCAAAAATGTGAAAACAAATGTTTAAGAAGTAGTGAAAATAGCCAATCTACAAGCTCTCAATGCGGCCGCGGCGCAAAGCGACGTGTTGTGAGCTTGTAGATCTGCTGTTTTCACTAGTTTGGGTCTCGGGCGAATGTCTAATTTCTCTTGTGGGTCACAAGCTAAAAGGTTTGGGAACCACTGGTTTATAATACAGAGAATGGGGATGAAAACACCATACAAACAATTTGAGGACAATTATGATCTCTCTTTGAAAAACCCTGTACATATTCATCTGAAATGTTGTGCAAATCCTTCAAGAAGCTTCTTGCACGGTACACACAATACAGCTACCTTTTATGGTAAATCTACAGTAATGCCTGTAAATGTGTTTCATTTTAAAGGCTTACCGTACCTCAGGCCCGTCCATGCATTTTAATCTAGCATACAGTCACATTGTTGCTGGTGTAAACTCACTGAAACTCTCTCTTTCTCTCACACGCACGCACGCACGCACGCACACACTCACGGACGGACGGACGGACGGACGCAAGCAGGCAGGCAGGCACACAGGCAGGCAGGCACGCACACAGGCGCACACACACACACACACACACACACACACACACACACACACACACACACACACACACACACACACACACACACACACACACACACACACACACACACACAGTACATACTGTACTATACAGTATATAATGCAGAAGTGAAAGAGTATTAGAATATGATACTCAAGTCCAACTCAAGTAGAATACGGCTACTTGTGTTGAAAGCTAGAGTAAAAGTACACAAGTAGTGCTATTTTGAAGACTACTCCAACAGATCCACTCCTGATGCAAAAGTTTCATCATGAATACGTTCCACCAACCCATGCTCTCCAGTTCAGTGATTCTCTCAATGTGGTGGTAAGCATCTTTCATTTATGAGAAAGCTTTCTTACAGATTGCCATACAAGGCGAAAGAGGTTCAAAGCAAACTTCAATAAAATATCATGATTGTTATATAATAACAATATATAACCTAAAGTCCAGTACCTTACTCCTCTGGTTTTCAATGTGGGGTCTAACTAGCATAATTGATAGTTAGGAACCAAATGGACCTTAACAGGTCTGTAACTCCTAGTTAAATTAACATACTGTAATTGTGTCTAAATATAGTACAATACTTAATCAAAAATGTACTAGTAAGACGCCTCAGGGCGACAAGCGACCTTGCCCTAAAGGGCCACAGTGATGTGGACATCAGGGATGTGGACATCAGGGATCTCCATATATGGGCAATGGATTTGTTCCCCTGGCATCACACAGATCTCCATATCGCCATATATGGGCATAAAAGGGATTTGTTCCCCGTGGCATCACAGGGATCTCTCTAACAGGGCATCATTAATATTGAAGACATCAGGGAACTCCATAAAAGGGATTCTGTTAGTGTGACATCACAGTGAAGCCAGAGTGAGATGTCAGAGCGGCAAACCCATTCTGGTAGAGTGGTTCCCGACATCACAGTGACATCAGAGCATGATGACATCATGATGACACATTTTTACGGTCTATGGGTTTGCCCATAGAAAAATGTGTACACGTGTACACGTCTACACGTCTACGGACAAGTTGTGACATTTCTCATGGTAAACTGCAACCTTCGGTCACAAGAAAAGTTAAAGTAGAATGAGGAGTTTAGTAAAACTGCCAGTGCTGATGGAAACAGATTGTTGTGTGTTCACAGTGTGCATGTGTGACATACAGTATATACTGTACTTGATAAGAGAATCCAACACACATAAACACGTACATAGACACAACAATAGGGGCAGCATGAATCGCAAGCAGAGGTTAAGAGTAAAGCACACGAATACACATCTGAAAGAAGAAAAAGAAGCATTACGCTGCAGGAAAGAAACAGGGGAAAACGTTATGAGAGACAGGATAGCGGCCTCTGAAAAAAGGGAATAAAGATGATGATAGAAGGAGGAAAAAAGATGAAGGAACAGCGCAGGAGGAGGAGGAGGAGGAGGAAGAGGACAGTGGAAGAAACAGACTGTCCATCCAATTTGGAACCTACACTGAGTGGCTGCTTCCTCCGTCTCTGTGGGAATGTCTGGAGACGAGCCTGTGTCTGTGAGCTCTAAAGGAGGGGACACTAGGGAGGGGGCGGTCGGGGAAGGTGGCAGGACAAGCTGGGGCGGCTCCCGGACCGGGGCCCGACGAGGTTTGGGTGGCACCGGTCGATCGGCTGGACCTGGAGGAGAGAGCGTGTGCAACACGGCAGGCAGCAGCGGTCAGTACACACAACTACAGAGGAACAACAACACTGAGGGAGGAACAACATGGATCAGCAGTTAAATCGACCCAGGATTTTCAATAGAAGCAGCTTAGAACCGGGACACGAAAATAAATAGTTTCCGGTTTAAATCTGCTGCCGCTACTGACAAGAGATGCTACAGTATATGGGAAACCGAACCAGAACCGGAAATGGGTATATGCCACCTTCTGGAAACATTAACAAGGACTACTCTTGTGCACCAGAGCCTATAGAGTACCCAAGTCTTGACATCACTCGTGCATTCCCTGGTTCAGTTCTCAAGTTTTTCTCTATGGAGAGTAACATTGTGTCATTTTAGAATCGTCTCATATACAAGTAAGCATTGTGGTCCAAAAATAAACAAACTGTCTCTGGGATGTTCTTCGGGGAGGTGGCTCTGTATAGTTCACGTCAGTCACTCATATTTGATACAGTCTGTTTCTCGCAAAGAATGTACTAATTCAGCGCCAGTTGATTCATCATATCCATATGAGTCAAACCGCCAGGATTTTGTGTCCTCATCACCAGCAGGTGCTGTGTTTACGCTATTCTATCTCAATTTATTCTCTGTCCATGGGAGCAAGGGACAGGAACATCACTGAGGGCTTAGATGATAAACAACGCCATCATAGCTGTGACAGCTAGCACGGATGGACACGCACGCACGCACGCACACACGCACGCAGGCACGCACACGCACACACACACACACACACACACACACACACACACACACACACACACACACACACACACACACGCACATACATGATGCTCTGCGTTGAGGTATTCATGGGTTGGATTTGTAGTCCTACACCAGCCATTTTGAGGACCAAAACAGGTGTTTTGATTAACGTAGAACATTAGTTCTAGGCCAATCAGACAAATTGAACACCTGTGTTGGTCCTCAATATGGCCGCTTTAGGACTACAAATGCAACCCATGAATTTGATGATAAACCAAAATCATCAGTCATGACAAACAAAAAAGGATTAATTATTATTTATCCACCCATGAAGCATAAAGAACAAAGTTGTTCAGAGATTACAATGTATTTGCTCAGAAATTGTAAGAGGTTAAGAACACTGCCCCAGTAAGCCTTTCAACTCCAGCAGAAACTTCTCTTCAGTCTCCCCTCTCCTCTGTGGTGCGTCTCAGCCTACTTACTCATTCATTCTGAATGATGAAAGCTGCCTATTCACCTTCATGAAATCTTCAATTATTCACTACACAAGTTAGTAGATGACTGCAGATTGTCATCGTGTATTTTTTCTTGGAAGAAAGCCGTAAGCAGTGAATGTAAAAATGAATAGGTACCGGTATCTATAAAGCTGTTACTATTGACATATCCAAAAGGGATTAGCTACCATATCCACCTCACGATTGTCATCATGAGGTGGATTGCATTGTCAGCTCAAAATTAATAATTTATTTTAGAGTAGCAAATTATTTTTACAGCTTTTTTTTCTCCCCAATTTAGTTGTTATAATTCCAATTAATTGCCACACTTTTCTGTGTTACACTGCACTGTTGTAACCTACTGTCTCTCCTGCCAGTAATATACAGGTAGCACCTCCGTCAACATTTCATGCTGAACCTATAGACTCCACAGTGGTGGGCTGGTACTTTTACCCCTGTACCACCCAAGCTCCCAACTGTAGGTAAACTTATGTAAGTGACAGTACTTCAGTTATAGGAAGAGGATGAATGAAGGAAGGTGTGCCTAACAGGTCTAACCTACAGCAGATTCAAATACCAGATTCACATAGTGTATGTCAGTAAAACATAAAGAGCTATATTTTCGCCCATGCCTTACCCCATATCCCTAAAGGTCTTTGCCTTTTTTTACTATTTTGAAAAATATTTAAAAAACATCAAATAGCTCATCGACACAATGTTGTTCAAAATAGCAAAAAATGTCAAAAGAGTTTAGAGATAAGGGGTAAGGCATGGACGAAACTAGGGCCCTATAGAGCCATCTAATTTTTTTTTTTAATATTGTGTAAAAAAGCATGCACTCCAAATCATCACTGACTGCGTAAACTTCACACTGGAAGCAACTGTGACTTCAGAAGGTTGACATTAACTGTATTATACATTCTTGTTTTGAGCGTTCTCGTGTAGTATTGTAATATTTTGAGATTTTTGATATTCATGGCTGAATATCATGTCTGTATGCCATAAAAAATCTAAATGAAAACAAAAAGGTTTTGAATATTTCAATGCATTTGCAATGTATCTAAAATTTATAAAAGTTTCCATTTTAGAATTATATTACAGAAGAAAATGAACTTTTACACAATATTCAATTTCTTTAGATGGCTCTGTAGAGGGTTCAATGTTTATAGAGTACAACAGAGGGGTTGGTATTCTTGTTTCTGCTGTCCATCTTTTGTCTTCCTCTCTCCCTCTCTCTTTCTTTCACCCTGACAAGGTCACGACCCAGGCTCTAGGCCCACCCTAGAGCCTGGTTCTGCTTACAGTTTCTTCCCATTACTTGCCACTCTCGCAAAATGTTTGCTCAGGTGGGGAAAGCACTGGGTTTCTGTTCTACACAGTATGTAAGGTGCCTTGAGAACCTGTGGTGATGTGGCGCTCTCCCACAGGAGAGTCTGCTGCCTAGCTAGTGGTATATATGAAGTTTAATTCCCATGAAAGATCTCCCATAAGTAAAATGTGCAAAAGAGAATGTGTTCGCATCAAGCACAGCATAACATTAAGATTAAAGACATCTCCGGGGCAGAGAAAACATACATACACACATACATTAGTAAACAGGCACTGGATAGAGACATACGGTAGTAGTAGTGTCTCAGAGCACTGCTAAGGCTTGTTACATGTATTAGAGAGGGGGGGGGGGTTGTTTGCCTATTAGTGTTTGGAGTGGGTCATCCATAATTGATGATGACATTCAATAGCATGAACGTTAAGGCATTTACATGTGAGTGTACATTAATGGCCCCTGGTAGAATAGATAGAATAGGTGTGTTACTTAGAACACACATCATGATTGGAAAAAAGATGCCTGTATGGAACAAAACCTGTTATGTGTGTATCGGAACATTACATCATTGTTTTGTTCTATTTTATTCTTCAAAGATCATGTTCTTAAATTATTATTCTGAATTCTAAAGTCTTACAGTACATTTTCACACAGAACAAGAGACAGAGAGAAAGAGAGAGAGAGAGAGTGGGGGGGGGGGGAGACGGAGAGGGAGAGGAAGAGAAAGAGAGCAAGACAAGGCAGAAGGGTAGATTAATTAGGGAGAGCTTCAGAGAAAAAGAGAGAGAGAGGGCAGCACAGACTCAGAAGAGTGTCACTGAGTGGACAGACACTAGACACAGTGTCTACACATTATGAACCGTCAGCTGTAGCCTGTCTAATGCACTAACCTACTGACTAATGCACTAAGTTACTGTCTAATGCACTAACTTACTGTCTAATGCGCTAACTTACTAATGCACTAACTTACTGTCTAATGCACTAACTTACTGTCTAATGCACTAACTTACTGTCTAATACACTAACTTACTGTCTAATGCACTAACTTACTGTCTAATGCACTAACTTACTGACTAATGCACTAACTTACTGTCTAATGCACTAACTTACTGTCTAATGCACCTACTTACTGACTAATGCACTAACTTACTGTCTAATACACTAACTTACTGTCTAATGCACTAACCTACTGACTAATGCACTAACTTACTGTCTAATACACTATTACTGTCTAATGCACTAACTTACTGACTAATGCACTAACTTACTGTCTAATACACTAACTTACTGTCTAATGCACTAACTTACTGACTAATGCACTAACTTACTGTCTAATACACTAACTTACTGTCTAATGCACTAACTTACTGTCTAATGCACTAACTTACTGTATAATGCACTAACTTACTGTATAATGCACTAACTTACTGTCTAATAATGCACTAACTTACTGTCTAATAATGCACTAACTTACTGTCTAATAATGCACTAACTTACTGTCTAATGCACTAACTTACTGTCTAATGCACTAACTTACTGTCTAATGCGCTAACTTACTGACTAATGCACTAACTTACTGTCTAATGCACTAACTTACTGTCTAATGCACTTACTGTCTAATGCACTAACTTACTGTCTAATGCACTAACTTACTGTCTAATGCACTAACTTACTGTCTAATGCACTAACTTAGTGTCTAATGCACTTACTGTCTAATGCACTAACTTACTGTCTAATGCACTAACTTACTGTCTAATGCACTAACTTACTGTCTAGTGTCTAATGCACTAACTTACTGTCTAATGCACTAACTTACTGTCTAATGCACTAACTTACTTGTCCTTCATCCTCTGTGTTCCTTTCATCTCTCTCCTCTCCACCACCCACGCTCTCTCTCTCTCTCTCCCTCTCTCTCTCTCTCTCTCTCTCTCTCTCCCCTTAAAGCCCCCTCGTCTCCTTCTTGCTGTCTATACCCTGTCATCCCACACAGTAAAATCTGTCGGGGGCCAGATTTACGTACATCAAAGGCGCAGGGCAAAATGCAATAGTTGGCTTAAATTCTGCACTTGCAAGGTGTATGGAATTAATGTAACGCTGGTTATACAATCAGTGAATAGGGCCCAGTTCTAGTCGCAGAGTTTGAAGCAGTGTACCAGCACTGAGTTTTTTTAAATAAAAAAGATCAGAGAGAGTCTGAATTGAAGTGACTACTACTCATGAAACAGATCAGTGAATAAAATTAGGAATCACAAAATGTTCTCCTCAAAACAGACAGCAGGTTTGGGTGCCATGCATTACAGAACAACATTCATTGCGTGTGATATTCAAGGTGTATGTTGTACATTCTATTTATTCAGATGCCAGACAGTGAAGGAGCTTGATTATTGCTGGGTGGAAACGTTCAAGGTTCAAGGTCATTTCATAGAATAATTATTGCATGACTGCTTAATCTATAGGCCATGCAGTGATCATCTCTTGTTTCTCTCTTTTATAAAACCTATGGGTAAACTCCGTAATTATTATTCACTTTGTAGGTAGAGGAAATTGCATACCAAGGATGTCTCATGAAGTGCTGGAAGCGGAAAAAATCATCACAAAAAAGGAGTAAGCGCAAACTCCAACTCTGGATGCAATTGAACTTTATTAGATGATGTTTCGGCCATAGCCTTCACAGACATCACACCAGACATAAATAATCCTTTTTGACTGGCTGCTGAATTGGGTATTTAACAACATACCAATCATCCATTTACAAAATAATAATTGAGTAATCCGCCAATCCATGCTTAGCAACCGTTGCTAAGTACTACTTCCTCTAACATCAAGCTGGGGTGATGCAGAAAGCCTGGTGATGTGAGGCTAAGCTGGGGAGAGGAAACATGGTGGCTGTAAACATGATGTGAAAATGGGAGGTTCCCTGGCATCACAGTCTCCAGGGTGGTTTGTTTCTGAAGAGAAACAAAATGTTGACCAGATACTTTACTTGGATCTAGAGCTAGTGTGCAGTTTCTCATTTTTTCCCCATTTACAATTTTCCTCCACAAGCTTCCTTAATATAAGCAAATCATTTTAGGAAGATCCGCCATCCCAATTAACGCCACTCAACTTCTTATGTTTACTGGTGCTAGATCCCAGGAGTGTGTTGATTTGTCTCTCTGGAAAAAATAAATACAAAAATGTAAGATTGTGTGGCTACTGGGTACAATATTTAGTTCAGTGACCATCGTTTAGAAGCTGTGTTCACATTCACTCTCAACATGGAATTAATAGACTACTTTCGTTCACCTAATACCTAAAGAGACGGCCACCTATGTAACGCAGATAACGAAGATAGCAGGTCTTGCTTTATCTTGGATATAACCTGTCTTTGCTAATCATTTGAATCTGGTTTGCACCTGGTTATGCAAAACCAACCTGCTGCAGTGTATCTCACCTGACTTTGACCACCAGGGTGACATGCTGGGACTATCTGGATCAACATAACTCTCTCTCTGAACTTCAATTAGAAAGATGAAGCGTGTTGAATCTGCACTGATTACACCAGACAATGCTTTTTTTCTTTCTTTCTCAGTTACCTCTAATATTCTTTTATAAAATATATTGTTACACTTGGATATGATACTTGAAAAGAGAGAGAGAGAGAGAGAGAGAGAGAGAGATGAAGAAATTAGAGAAAGAAAGAAAAAGAAAAAAGATATTTTGGGTGAAAGGCGATTCTGGAAGGTGATATTCAGAATTGTCCTACGGGTGAAGTGAAAACCAGCTCTACTTGTTATTCTACATCAGTCACTCATACTCACACTCTGACACACGTACGCACACACGTGCACGCGCACACACACGCACGGACGCACGCATGCAACGCTCACACACACACACACACACACACACACACACACACACACACACACACACACACACACACACACACACACACACACACACACACACAACTTACATGTTTTATGGCATTAGATATGACAGTTGAAGTTTCATATTATATATTGCTGTAGACTGACAGTTCAGGTCTGTGGGGCAGACATTCACATCGCACCGTCTATTAGGGGGAAAAGCTCTCAGGGCGACGTGTGACTGTTTGACTTGCTTTTATAACACACAGAAGGCATGTTTAGGTTCACACTTACTGGTGGGAGGTGGGCGGGGATTCGGAGGTGTACAGAAGAAGAAGCCAAGTGAACTTTATATGATAACGTTGAATGTTTTGTATGACGACGTGCGACATATGTCATCAGCTGACATGAGTCAAACTTAAAATGCCAATCACACAGTGTAAATCACTGGTGGCAGACATCAAAATGAAGAGGTGATGAATGTACGCGGCGGTATGACAATATGCCAGGATTCCAAGCTGATCTCCTTACAGCTACATCGCCTTTGGCACTGTGTCTGTTGTTCAGCTGTAAACGCAGACACTAGTTACCTGTAAGTGTATCTGTTTGTTAAGCCTTATCTTTGTGCCGTGATATAATTGATACCACTAGATAGCAATTGATATTGATATGTGTAGATGTAGACAGCTATCTGCCTGCACTGTTGTGTTGCGTTATAAATATCTAAAAAGTGCAAAAGACACGCACATCCTAGATAGGGTGCTGGATAAAAAAAAAGCCCACCATGTAGAAAACACAACATCCACTCACCAGCTAGCTCCCATTTGCAGAGATTTATTATAGTAATGTTTCAAAGGCTCTGTCTCAGATTTTGAAGTCGGAGGAAGCCTTAGCGCTTGACACGTCACGATAATAAATCTTTGCAAATGGGAGCTACCTGGTGTATCTTTCCTACCCGTTGTAGATACAGTATCTACCAACAGTGTTGCATGTGTTAGTTTCTTTTCCGGTGGATATAGTAGGACAAGGGTCTTCAACAGAGTTACTACAGGGGGTCCTCCAAATCTTTGGGTGATAGTTTCTTTTTCTCTTTTTTTATATTAACCACTTGAACCCTAGTGTCAATATTCTGAGAACTTTGGCCAAAAATAGCAGATCTACAAGCTCACAACGCCTCGCGCTGCGAGGCGTTGTGAGCTTGTAGATCTGCTATTTTCGGCAAAGAGGTTTGGCGTAGAGGGGAAAAAAGAGCACATTAAGTACAGAGTGAAAGGTCAAGTTTATTAAGTATTGACGGTTCAAGTGGTTAAATATCTGGTGGTAAATATCAAGTGGTTAAACATGAATCCAAAATACACTGATGATTGTGCTGTCAGACAGTGAAACTATATGGAATCTATGAAAAGGTTGTGGGGGTCCCTGCTTCTTCTCTCTCTCAACTAAGGGGTCCTTGGCCTGAAAACGCTGAAGACCCCTGTAGTAGGATATAACACCCTACAAGTAAATCGTGTGTGAAAACCGCTGTGTCGTGAACAAAAAAAAAAAGTAGCTGATTTGATTTACCGATGGCGCTGTGTCTGTTATTCTCAACCTCCTCCATCTTCAGATTGAGGGCCGACTCCGTCTCCGACCCCGAGCCGCCGGCGACCGTGGCCTCCTGTTCCGACTGGTCGACGGCGCTGACGGCCGACTCCTCCACCACCCAGCTGCTGGGGGTGGAGCTTCCGCTGGCGCTGGCGGTGGTGGTGGTGGCGGCCACGGCGGCCACGGACGCGCCCAGTGTGCCGCTGCTGCTGCTGCTGCTGGTGGCGCCGCCGCGCAGGGAGCCACCCGCCGTCGTGTCCAGGTCGCTGTCCGAGTCGTCCATGCTGCGGGCCAGCTCGGAGCTGGAGGAGGAGTCCAGCGTGGCCAGGCTGTCCACCGTGGTGCTGCTGGGGGCCGGGGAGCTGGGCGTGGGCGTGGGCGTGGGCGTGGGCGTGGGCGTGGCGGGAGGAGGGGGCTCCGCCGCCGTTTCAGGGGAGACGGCGGCGCCGGCGGCCGCTGTCGTCACGCCGACGACGGAGGCCAGCGCTACCGCCGTGGCGGCCGAGGCCAGGACCTTGGTGCGACGGGCCGGGGTGGGCGTCTCCGTGACGGGGGTGTTACTGGGGGTGTCGGGGAGCGGGGTGGTGCCGGCGGAGGTTGAGGTGTAGTAGTCGTCGACACTCGGGGTGGCAGGGGGAACCGGGGCCTTCCTCTTCCTCTGCTGGCTTTCAGAGCCGAGGCCCATCTATGAGAGAGAGAGAAAGTGTAAGGGAAAAAAGTATTCTCTCTCTGTGTGTGTGTGTGTGTGTGTGTGTGTGTGTGTGTGTGTGTGTGTGTGTGTGTGTGTGTGTGGTCTGGCCATAAATCAGTCTTTAAATCCTGGGTGCCAGCGCTGAAGCACTACTAAGTAATGAAGTGGATGGAGTTCTGGCAGGGATGGGTCTGCTCACATCCATCAAGAGTGCCAGCATTCCTTTTAAATTAGCCAACAACAAGACATACAATATCTGGCAGCAATACAGTAGACCTGATGCAGTGCTATTCTGATGCACTAAACTGATATCAGTATTTTACTGCACTATGTCTTTGAGGCAACATCGACCACCAATCACAGTGAATTGAAGTGAAGGGGGAAAATAAATCAGTTCCCCACGATGCCTCGCTTTCAAGGGATGTGCGGAATAGGGATGGGACTATAAGCGATATTATCGTTTATCGTGATAAAAAAACACTCACGATAATCGTATCGTGGAGAAAAGATTTATCGTGATATCGTCCTCCGTCATGCACTGGGATCAATTCACCTTTTATTTGCCGAGCTGCTTATCCGGTACCACTTAAACCCTCTGTAATTGGTAAAAGGTACTTATACTGTATGTACTTGATAAAAGTCTTTTTTTCTATCAAATGTCTTGGCCAAAAAATAGCCGATCTACAAGCTTGTAGATCTGCTATTTTTTGGCAAATGTTTCGCTCCAGGATAATGGATTTTGATTATCGTGATTCGTGATAATATTGTAAATCGTGATTTCTTTTGTCACAATAATCGTGATATGAAATTTCCATATCGTCCCATCCCTAGTGCGGAGCCATCGAAAATCAGGTAAATACAAAAGCCTTGGCAATTAATCTACATTAGTTATGGCAAAACTATGGCAGTCTAAGAGTTAATATCACATATCAAATTAATGGAATTCCCCCAAATCAAACAGACAGTATGCTTTGGAAAAGGAAAGCAGTAAAGTCAAGTATACGGTACGGTACGGTGAGTCGTAGACATTGAGCTGAACATGTCAGATCACCCATATGATCTTTACAGTCGAGAACAGTGGTTTTTAACCCTTTTTTCATATCAAGGCCCATTATTTATACAGCATTTGAGCCATGGACCACCATTTGATGACCCACAGCTCAGACCTAAAACTTCATTTTGTTGTCGTTGAATAAGATTTTGTCCACAATTCCATGCTGTATTGATGTGGTACCATAGGAGAGATAACAGTCAAACGTTGTCAAAATAACAATTCCTCTACATTCACTCTAATAGAGGGTATGCGTGTGACATCATCATCATACCCGGAAGTTATGCAGGAACGCCTACCGAGTGGCAAAAAACTACTTTCTGGCCTCGAAAGCCCATACATCCAAACAGAAAGTCCTATCTGATTGCATAAAACAATGTTAAACTCACTTTGCCAATCAATTTGCCACTCGATTTCCCATTCACTTTATGCATGGGCAATACCCTCTATTGTGTGGACTTCTTGTAAATTAAGTAATACAGATTCTTTACAATAATTGAACTCTTGAGAGTGTAAAATGAAACCAAATGGACCCGTAAGGGTTAAAAACTACTAGTCTAGAGTGTGTTTCATAAGTACGAGAAAGAATATAACATAACACATACTGTACAATATAGCCAGAGATGGAAAACAGGCTTATGGGCATGGCTGATGGAGAATCACCTCAGGCTTTGCCATCCCAGTAAAAACGGTGAACAAACGTAATGATTGTGAAATTGTTCTTTTGCACCCACAGGTGATGGGAGTGTTCATTCCATACTCTCGAAGAACTTTTGTACGAAACCAGATTGCTCAGAGCTATATTGTCAGCACAACCATCCTCCACTGCGGAGAAGTCTCATGGTTTAACCCATTAAGACCTGAGGTCGATTCTACAAATGCTTTCTAAAACCTACTTGTTTTCTGAAAAACATATGTTGCGCATGTCAAGGACATGCCAAAATTATATGTATTTGGCTGTGGCCCGGCATCGAAAGATCTTGTTCCAGGGACTCCCAGAAACAAAGATTTTAGTAAAAAATCCACAAAGTCAAGTCCAAAAAACATCGCTGATGCAACGCATTGTGGGCTTGTTTGCCACACGGCACTGTCAAACAACAAAGGATAAATCAGTGGCCTCGCTCTAAACACAGACTTCACACCGCAGACACACACTGACACACACACACACACACACACACACACACACACACGCACACACACACACACACACACAGTAACCAGGCTCGCTCACTGCTCGGTAGAAAGCACACACGTTTAATCATCACTCAACGTCACTTTAATTGATCAAAAAATGATAAGGTATAATTAACAGGTTGAAGATTAAACTGATTCATTTGGTAGTGATGGCAGACCGTTTACAATTAGACGAAAAAGCTATGTATGGATAGTCCCTCACGGTGAAACTCACACGATTGTCACTAGGGCTGGGGCGGTATGGATTTTAGAAAAAAGTTGTTTTGAATGTAAAAAATACATTTTAAATACATTTAAATAAAAAGATATTAACTCGACATGCGGCATGCATTACACAACCACGCTATGGCGGTATTGTGGTTATTGCACCCAGCCCTAATTGTCACATTTCTCTTGTAATCTATCTAAATTTGATTTAAACAAATAACAAATAGTTCGCTCGGCTCGACCACAATGACTGTTAGAACACTCTCTCATTTTCTCATCATGCTATCCCAGACTGCCAGTACTTTGATTTCTGGCATTTTCATATAAGAGAAATGTTTTATTCTCCCAGTACTTTTCGGGAGGATTACTATAGCAGTGGTTCTCAACCTGTGGTAAAGAAAATTATTTGAGGGGTCCCCAGATGACTTAATGGCTTAATGTGCAACATTGTTATCTCACTCAGAGTAAACAACTCAACATAAAGTTTAAGTGTATAGAGGGTATATTATGCACATTTCTAAAGTGAAAATTTTAATACCTCTAAAATGACAAATTAAACATTAGCCAAATTGTCAAATATTAGAGGCAGAAACTGTGAAAATATATTTTCACAATAAAACTGTGTTATACGAAATGTAATGCCTCAACTAAGTGCTCGTCATGGCCATGGGTGGTGTGTGTGTGTGTGTGGGGGGGTCCCCCAGTTAAAATATGATTATTTTGGGGGTCGCGGCCTGAAAAGGTTGAGAACCACTTTACTGCCCAAAAATTGCGAGCGACAAATCGTCCGCCACACAAGATCAGAGACCATTTCACATCACATGAGGTGAATTTCAAAATGTCCACTATTATACGTACGTCCTGTGCTGTGGCTCTGTGAAAACGGGGCTATACCAACACTTAAAAAAGCAAGAAAAAGAAAAGCCTTATCTGGCTGCAGGAATGAACAGGGGCAGCTTCTCCCCAACATGCCTGGAGCTGCATGCAGTGGGGAGCAGGCTGGGAGCAGATCAGGCCACCTTGCCTCTCAGCGGTACTTGGGTTCACACAACGTGAACTCGTTGAACCCACTGCATGGCATGCTATGGAAGTTCACCCCCCCTCCTCTTTCTCTCGCCTTGTCCCCCCCCTCTGCTCACAGTGAGTCCCTCTGGCATTCATAGATCTACATGAATACAGACATACCAGCCGTGGATGTGGGCCAAAGTTGAAGCTGAAATGGATGACTGACTTGCCTATGAAGATGGATGCGTGTGTGTGTTGGTGCACGTGAACATGTGCGTGTGAGTGTCTGTGTGTGTGTGTTTGTGCGTGCGTGCGTGTGTGTGATGCCTGCAGAGTGGCAAGTGAAACATAAGACTGCAGCCCAGCCCCTGCTATGAAAGGAGGAACAAGGCCTCAACACGCACGCAAGCACACACACACACACACGCGCGTCTTCTCTATATGTGTATAAACACATACCAACTCCAAGTATACATAATACAAACAAACACACGTGCACAACACAAATTGTCTCTCATACGCACAAATGCCCGTCCCCACACGCACGCACGCACGCACGCACGCGCACGCACACACACACACACACACACACACACACACACACACACACACACACACACACACACACACACGCGCACGCACACGCACACACACACGCACACGCACGCACGCACACGCACACAGAAGAAGGAACAGTACATCTCATATCTCAGGCTGTGCTGGGGTATATGGATTAGGGGGTTGCTAAGGGTTGCAGGGTTAAGTGTGTGTTGCTCTCATGGGCTTAGTGGCGCCATGACTGGGAACGCAGCATGTACTTAGGATGGTTCTAGACTGAAGCCACAACTCTGTATTACACCACATCTCAAGGTCACCCATTGCATTAAGTCAAGCTGACTTAAGCATGCATGCATGCGTGTACATCTCTGGCATTGATTTGGAAATATTTCACAACAAGTGCATTTTACTACTGTTCCACAGAGACGGAGGCCAAAAACTGTTTTCTGCGGCGAGCGCCGGCGACAGTAGCCATTGCATCGCCTCATCTCCTACAGTGTTTGTGGATCTTGTTGACAGCGCCTTATTGCTGTCGGAGGATGAAACGTGTTACTTTTTGCCCCCAAAGACGGAAGGTACCGTTTCAAGTCTGGAAACCGTGTATGTCCAAAACCGTTCGTTTTGCATTTATCATTTTGAAAATGATTTAAACTAGTGAAAATAGCCGATCTACAAGCTAGATAGTAGATCTGCTATTTTCACTAGTCTTGTGCGACAGTACTTTGCACCACTGGTAACAGTCCTTGATTTGGCAACATGGCAGGACAACATGTTACATCAATAATTCAAACTAAACTATGGTGATGATGGACCAAATGTGTTTATTCTGGTAAAGTATAGGGACATAAATCAACATACAGTCAAATACAAGGGGATTGTACTGGAACTTAATCCCATAGCAGATTGATTACTTTATGCTTCTGTAGACAGGGCACATTTAGACATTAACCACGAAGCCCACTGCATGGCATGCTATGGGAGTTCAAGAGTCCCCCTCTCCTCTGGAAATGTGGAAACTGAACTGTTCTGATGCAATAGTAAATGAATATAACTAGTAAGACGCCTCAGGGCCAGATGACCATGTCTTGGCCATCTGGCCAGTGATGTATATCGGACCAGTTACCCATATATGGAGACCCCTGGTACCCATATATGGAGATCCATGTATGGAGATATGCTGTGAGAGCCCAAACATGCTTACTCAGTTATTCGTTATGTGAAAGTCCTATGATGTCTATGACCTCTGACGTCAGACCTTCATACCATATGAAGTCTGTTAGATATGGGCTTGACATTGATGACATCAGGGAACTCCATACAGTATATGGGCATAAAAGGGATTCTGTTAGTGTGACATCACAGTGAAGCCAGAGCGTGATGTCAGAGTGGCAAACCCATTCTGTTAGAGTGGTTCCCCTGACATCACAGTGATGTCAGAGCATGATGTCAGAGTGACAAACCCATAGACCGTAGAAAAGTGTACACGTCCAGACGTCCAGATGGATGTGCCGTTTCACATACTAAACTGTGACCTTTGGTCGCAATAACCCTATATACATAATGTACTGCGGTCCCACAGGGGTCTATACTTGGTCCCTTATTTAACACCCTCTACACACCAAATGGCTTTGGTGGAAATAGGTAATCTACAAGCTCATAGTGCGTTGCGTCGCATTTTTGCTGAATGTTAGCCTATTATGACACACCCAGAATAGGGATTCTAGGGTTCAAGTGGTTGAACAGGTGTAGAATTACAGATTATTACCGTAGTCGCAGACGGGTTAAACCAGTGTTCTTGGAAAGCCACACAAGGCAACAAAAAACAAAGGATATTTCCTATTATGCTTAATGCTGCTGCAGACTGAGGTATACCAAACGGAGGCACCAAACGGTGGGTAAAAAGTGAAAGAAGACAACCGCTGCAATTTTAAAGCAATGGCTTCTGAGGGAGCGGTAAAACAGTGAAACGCATCCGCTAAGCGTACATTTTCCGAGCTGGGACACACACGACACACAAAGAAACGGGTCGTAGCACCAAAAATCTCTAGCATGGCTCTAGTCTATGGCTCTTCACTGTGACCAAATATTTCCAAGAGTCCCTTTTCTGGGGCCAAACACACGCTTGTCTGTGGATCGAAACCCCCAGACCGCATAGAAAAGGAAAATTAAAACTACTATATGTAGATCTACAATCTCAATCAATCTACAAGCTTGCAATGCAACACGTTTGTATACTTGTAGACAGGGGTGTCACAAGGGGGGGAAAAGTGGGACTGAGTTACTAGGGCCCAAGGTGGAGGGGCCTGGAATTATTTTATACTTTAGCTATTGAGAAATGGCAGATATACAAGCTCACAGCGCAGCACCGAGTGCCAAGCTGCGAGCTTGTAGATCTGCTATTTTTTTTAAACCTGAAAATGTGTGCAAATCGTTGAATATATGTATTTTTAAGCGAACATTAATTTTGTAACTCAAATGTTGCTTCTGGGAGGTTCCTGGAACTAAATATTTTGAGATGGGTGTCCGTGGCCAAATACATATCATTTTGGGGGTCCTTCACATGAAAACGTTTTAGCAACACTGACATAGAAACATAGGTTTTTCAAAAAACCTTAGAAGGATTTGAAATATTCAAAGATTTGCACACATTTTCAGGATTTTTCAAAAATAACAGATCTACAAGCTCGCAGCGCGGCACGCTGTGAGCTTGTATATCTGCTGTTTTTCAATTGTTAAAGTACCCAGGGCCCAGAATTTGGTGCAACACCCCTGCTTGTAGATCTGCTGCATTTGCAGCGTGCAACACCGCTGCACAATTAAGTGCAGTGGTGGGGTCTTAGCCGGCCCGAGTGGGCAAGTGGAACGTGCGGTCGGCTGGCCCTGAGCGTCTTAATAATGCGTCCGGGCCAGCGGGCCATTTATAATGTCAGGCACAGCAGGCGGAGGATATTATAGGATTTGTTTTCAAATTCCGAGGGTGGATGGGGGAACCGCTAGGATGGCGGCGGGGTCCATGCCCTGAGAAAAACAAGACGGCATGCGAGGACACGGGGCATAATTTAACTGAAGCTCGACAGCACACAAAACCCATAAGAAGCCATGCAATGTATA